>NC_133659.1:139869876-139927532 GCF_037893015.1 Macrotis lagotis | reverse complement strand
TGCCCCAAGCAACTCCCTACTATTACAATTGCAGAGTAGTTGCCTAAATATATTGGTAGAGTATGTTTCCTCATTTGGGAATTCCATACTTCACAAGTTATACACCTTCACCAAAAATAAGAATAATAATATATTACTAATACAAAATAAGAATAATAATATATTAATAATAATAATTTGACATTAATAATATCAAACACATGTAAGTCTTTTATGAAATTTCCTCTAAGATCTAAAACTTTCATTAAGGACATAGGTCTAGAAAGCTAGGTTGAAACAAGTTTAGAAATAATTTTGAATGCAACATTAAAAAGTTTGTACTTTGGTAACCAATGGGGAGCAACTAGTAAGTTTTTGATTGAGTAAATTATCAGAAAAAAGCATTAGAGGAATTGTGAAGTGTAAATGTGAAGAATGGCTTGCAGAGAGAATTGATGGAGTCAAGAAAAGAGCCTATTCGAGAAGAGCCAAGCATTTGAACTAAGGTATGGGTAGAATATCTGAACATGGAAGAGGAGTTTCAGAATTAGAAAGAACACAAATTGGAAAGGGAAAGAAAGTGTAAAAAAATTAATGGATTTTTAAGCCTAAGTAATTTAGAAAATCAATCAAAAAAGAGATATTAAAGAAAGAATACTTGGAATTAAGATGAATTTTATTTCAGACACATCAAGTTTAAGGTGCAGTCAGGTTGGAATAGAAATATAGATTTCAATGTTATTTGTATAGATATAATAGAAAAAGAAAAAGAAAGATGAGATATTTTCAAGAATGAAATTCTGTCCACAAAAAAGTATTTCAAAGAGGAAGAAAAGGAGGAGCTATCTAAAGAGATATGAATTAATACAGAATTTATCACCTAATTCAAATTTGTAAAAGAATGGAAATAATGTAAGGTACTAATGATGAATACAGTCCTAATGATGATGGATATGTCCCTAAAAGAAGAGAATTAAGAAAACATAGCTCAGAATGAGCCAAAGCTAGAAATGAAGGCCAAGGGAAATGAAGAGTTTTGGTTTTGATTTTTGTCTATATGAGAATATAAGAGGAAGATCAAAGAAAGAACAGAACTCAAATTTGGAGTAGATGAAAGTAAGATATTAGATAACAAAGGGAAGACAGAATTAATTCAGCTTCTATTTTGCTTCTGATTTTTATTATCAAACAGAATCAACTTACTTTTTAGTTTTATTTAAATGCGTCTCCCTATATGACCCAAGCTAAAAGTAGGCCTCTCATAGCTCAATCCCAATAAAGATCAGCACAGATGTTTTAATTTCCTCCGTTTTTTTCTGATCTGGGTCAATTCTCCCCTCTTTAGGCAGTGTATTGGCCCTTCCTTCCAAGGAGATCACCACGTTGTAGCCAGACCTTAGTCTTGACCATAGTCACTTGATTGTATTTATTCCTTCTTTATCTTAGGTATCCAGACATAGACCCTCCAAAAAAGTAAGACGCTCTTCCAGGTTGGAGTTTTATTTTCTTTATCCTTTCCCATCCCGGGATGAAAGTTAAGCCAGATGTCCATTGTCTAATTTTCAGGCTTCCCAACTCTCCTTTAAAAAAGGGAGGATACACAAAATAATTCATAACTACTTTAGACCATACTATAAAAATATCAGACACTTTTCCAGGTCATAGCTACATGGGCAAACAAAACAGCAAGAGGCTGACTCTAGGGTCTCAGGAATGACTCTCTCTATGATCTGATCTGAAAATTGTCTGCACATTAGTCTGTACTAGCAATTCCAGAAGAGAAATGCAGAGTGGATAAAATATATTATCTATGTGATGCTGATAGCAACAAGGAAAATGACATCTCCAAGGTACTTGTCTTGTGAAACCCTTCTCTTTCACCTTAAAGACTCACATGCAAACATGTGTACTATTTCACCCTCACACTGGCAGGTACATTAATTAAATTGTTTTTTGTTTGTTTTTTGCAAGGCAATAGGGATAAGTTATTTGCCCAAGATCACACAACAAGGTAATTATTAATTGTCTGAGGTCACATTTGAACTCAGGTCCTCTTGACTCCAGGGTGGATGCTCTATCCACTGTGCTTTGCCACCCAACTGTCCCACATTATTTAAATCTAAGTCTGTGACCTAGGAGGTTTTCTCATTTGCCACTTTGTGTCTCATTCAAACTGGGGAAATGGATCATACCTTTGCTACACTAATCTAGAAAAGTTCATTACAATTTTAATCTAAGAGAAAAAAACTAAATGGAGATGGTTTCTCCATTTTAGAGGGTAAGAAATTAAATTTCAGAGTTAATTTATCTGGCACAAACTAAGATCACTTAATGCACTAGTGGTCCTGAAAGCAGCCTGAAGGTCATTCCACTATCAAAAGTAAGAATGTTGGTTGGAACAAGGGCATTTGAAACTCAAATGTAGTAGTATTTTTTATGATGTCCTTCATTATGACAATAATAAATTTCAGATGAAAGCATGTCCCCAGAATCTATGTATAGATGTTTTCTTGTTTTAATCCTAATATAACACCCTCTAAAAGCAGCTGTAAGTCCTCTTTTATGATTTTGCTGGCACCGTCCACACTATTTACGTTATTTTTAGACATTCTACTTTCCTAATAAGTATCCTTTAGCTTCTTTTCTTTTTTTTATACACTTAGTAAATTTCCCATTTTATCACATCATCTCACTTGAATCTCTCTATGGTCTGTTCTATCTTTCTCTGTTTCTGATCTCTAGAAAGAACTGCATTTAAACTAAAGAAGGTCACCAGAATGTGAGTATGAGAATTTATGTTAAACAGTAAGTATACAGGCTAAAATAAGCAATATTTTTTGCACATTTTTGATCATCTTAAACACTAATCAATCTGAACATTCATCTGCATGATATATGTTATTTATATGCCAACCCACATTCTTACCTATTGGGGAAATAAATGTGATGACTCCTCTTTGCTTAGTTAACTTAGTCAGTAGAAGTGACAATAGTAAGCTATCACTTGGGGTGAATGATAATGAAATTAAGAATCTATCATTTAGTTGTCTCTGCCTCTATCACTAAGATTGTAAAAAGAGGTTTACAAAAGTTAAGTCTGTTATAATGAAGAATGCTATTCATCCCCATGACAGTGTCTGAATACAGAATGAAGCATACTTTTTATCTTATTTTTCTTGAGGATTTTTTCATCTATATTTTCTTTCACTACATGATTATTATGGAAATATTTTCATGACTACACATGTATAACCTGTATTGAATTACTTACCTTCTCAATAATTGAAGGTACTAACAGAGAGAGGGGGAAAGGTAAAAATTTGGAACTCAAAGTGTGAAAAATGAATGTTAAAATTGTTTTTAACATGTAACTAGGGGAAAATGAAATTCAATTTTTTAAAACAGAATGTCTGCAAAAAATCTTGGAAATAACTTTGTAGAACTTATATGTTAATAACTGGTGAAGCAACAGAAATCAGAACAAAAAGATTTATCAGATAAAATGAAAACCATTGAAAAAATACAGATCATCTTCTGAAGATAGAAGGCTTGTGTCATAGAGAGAATATATGTATTCATATAGTTTTCATTTATTTAAAATCTCAGAAAAGGAAAATACATATTTTTCCCCTTAGAAGTTTCTCTATCTTTAATTTTAACCTGTGGTCAACAACTATTTTAGCTAATTAATTCAATGTAGAAACATCAAGCCAATAGATTGCTTAAATCCACCTATTTTGCACAGAATTTATTTATACAATGAATTGAATACAGATACAGATACAAGTCACTTTCCCTACATACTTTCTTTAGAACTCATTAATTCTGTTCTTACAAAAAAGAGAAATGTCTTCTTCATTTTAGAAGAGGAATTAATTCTATTGATATGTTAAAATGACAAAAAACGAAACAGACATTAAGAGCAAGGGTCAAAATGTTATCAGAATTAAATTTACTATTATCATTACAAATAATAAATCAAATTTCATGAAGCACATACCTTACTTATATTTCTATCAAAATCACAAAATGCCAAACCTGGAAGACCTTAAAGATCATCAATTTCAATTCTTTGACTTTACAGGTGAGGAAATTAGTCCTAAAGAAGTGCATAGAATTACTAGTATGTAGTAAGGATTGTACTTGAATTCACATCTTTTAAATCCTGGTCTGCTTTGCATACACAGATTAAATAATTTTTATGCTTAAAGTTAATTCAATAAAAAATTAAAATTATTCAGTATTATTTTTAACAGGAGGATCCAAAATATTGCACTTTGATACATTCATTACTTACGAAATGTACATATTCATTAGGCATTTTTGGCTTGATTCAATACACATATAAAGATGGTCTTGCCCATGCCACACCTTTTAAAACAAATCTAGATCTGGTCCACAAAATTTTTTACTGCAAATTAATTCTGGGATTATAGGAATTATAAACAATAACAACAATCCTGAGTTGGTCTACTTCTGGAACCCTTTGATCATTTCCATTTCATGACTCATTAATTTTCTGCTCCACCACTTTTACCTGGATCTGCAGAATAAATGTTATCCAATAATAGTTTGAGGTTCAGCCCAAGCTGGCTAGAAAACTTAAGAGTCCCTGGGTCCCAGAAGCTGGTTGATAAACAAGGAATATCAAATAAGATTAGAATGATCATGGGCTGAGAGCAAGTTGGATTCAAATCCTGGCCTAAAACAAATTATCCAACCTAAAACAAATTACTTATCTTTTCTGGGAAAAAAAGTTTCCTTTATCTTTAAATGGAGGAGTAGGACTAAATGAACTCTAAGTCCCTTTTCCATTTCCAATATTCTAATTTCCTATCAATAAATATTATTTTTATACATTATTTAAATGCTCTGAGTGAGCTTTTTTGTCTAATTTTGTTTCTTTTTTTAAAAACATTTTTCTGTATTCTCAATGCTTTTCCTAGTCCCCGGTACATAGTAAATACTTAAAAACTTGAGGGATTTCCTTGAGAAAAGGTCCCATAGAAATCCAAGTTCTTAGCCTCAAACCACAGATAGGTAGACTCAGATGACAGTAGTATTATTTACTGTTCCATGTTTAAAGTAATATAGTTTATTTCCCCAGACAAGAAGTAAAGAAAAATAGCCAAAGTGATCAAAAGAATATTACTCCCATCTTTGTATTTTCAGGATATACTACCATATATGGTAATATATGTTTGCTTTCTTTTTTTAAATTTCATAAGTAATGGTTTAAGGTAGAGACTGCTATAAAAGAAGCAGCTAATATTGTGTGTGCATAAGAAATCAAAATAAAAATGAATTTTCATACACAATTGAAATAAATTCATAAATAAATATCATTTAATGCAATTAACTGCAAGCCAATATTTATGCAAAACCAAAGCCTTAGTATAGAAGCTATACCTTATCTGTTATGCTGTTAAATTATTTTGCCCTGAGTAATGACATAAATACATAACTTTATTGTTTTATATATTTTAAACATTCTCACAACTAACTTGGTGAGGTTCTGAGAATATGATCTTGGGAAATTAATAGCCTCATTCTATAGATGAGAACACTGAGATTCCAAGCTAGCTTTGCTTAAGGTAAATCAACTAAAGTTTTATGTTTAGTTCTTACTCTCCTAGAGACAGTTAGGTGGTGCATTGTAGATAAAGTTTGGACTTAGAGTCAGGAGGACCTGAGTTCAAATTTGAAATGAGATACTCACTAGTTTCAGTTTCTCATTTGGAAAATGAGCTGGAGAAAGAAAGAGAAAATCACTGCAATATCTTTGACAAGAAAAGCCCAAATGGGTTCACAGAAAATCAGAAACAGTTGAAATGACACAATAACTTATTACCCTCTAAGACTATAGAACTCCAATAAGGGTAGGTTTTATGTCATATTCCTATTGTCCCCTAGAAAGTGTTCTGCAGGGGGCAGCTAGGGGGCAGCTAGATGGAGCAGTGGATAGAGCACCCACCCTGGAGTCAGGAGAACCTGAGTTCAAATGGAGCCTTAGACACTTAATAATTGCCTAGCTGTGTGACCTTGGGCAAGTCACTTAACCCTGTTGCCTTAAATAAAAACAAAAAAAAGAAAGTGTTCTGTGTATAGCAAGTATATGTCATATTATAACATGTTGACTAACAAAATACTCAAGAATACAAAATTATTGAAGTGTTGGGCCTTCAAATGAGTCTTCCAGGCTCCAAGCCGAACATTCTATTCACTGACCCACCTAACTTCCCCAACAGTGTTCATAAACAATCCTCAGTTCTATATTTCTTTGACTGTAGAAATGTTTGTTTATTTTTCTTGATGTTTTTGTTGTTTTTATATTTAATTTTTTTTAACTACAATTTCCTAATAACACATTTTTTATTTTGATTTCCAAATTCTCTCCCCTAGTCCTTCCTCTCCCCCATCCCTTGAAAAGGTAATATGATATAAGTATATATTATCAAGTTCTCTAATCCTTTTGTCAAGTTCTGATGTAGCAAAATTTTCTTAGGTGTTAAAGTACCTCAGGGAATTGAGAGACTTGTCTTCAAATTAATTGACACATTAAGGGAAATTATATGTTAATTTAATTTAAAATTAATTTAAAATTAAAAGAAAAAAATTTAAAGGTTTTTGAATCTAAGTTTATCACTCTAAATCCAATTTCTTTCCCCTAATATGCTATCTGACAGCTTCAGTTTCCAAGTTAATATTTGGACTTCCCCCCAAGTCTTCACAGTCTGTCCTCTGCCCAAATCAAATACTCCAAGATAAGCCACTATGCATAAAAATCTTCTTTTAGAAGTATAATGTCATGCTATTATATTGCAAGGAAATAGTGTATTTAAAGACTGGAAAATTATGTCACAACTCTTTTTTTATTTTGTTTTTTTCACTTTGGTGCTCTAGAAATTATAGATTATCTATATCTCTGGTCCTAAGAGTCTAATGAAATTCCCTTGCTGGATTCTCAAAAGGAGTCAAGAATTATTAAACACTAATAGAATCACGGCAAGATGTGAATAATCCAAACTGATTCATACTTTTAAAATTTTCTTCTTGACTCTGAATTATGTTTTAGTAATCTATATGATTATGAGAATGTTGAGGTTCAGAGCATTTGCTCTAAAATAAATTATAAACCTAAATGATAAGAACCCTGACTAAAATGGAAATGGCAAGATGTCTAATTTCCTAAAAGTTCAACTTTATTTTGCAATTTAGTCTGTTCTAAGGAAGAAACAACTAACTCTCTTCTAGACTGATAAATAAACCACAGATTTTTATTCTAAGGCAATCAGAGATCATAGATTATGCTTAAAAGGTACATCTACTGGCCAAATACCAAAGAATGAACCAAGAAAATATTCAATGGTGGCTATATAGAGATTTCTAGTTATATATAATATATCTTGACCAAATTGATGACAGCATATTATATATATATATATATATAAAGTAGAAAGAGAAAGCAAAGCATGGAGATGGATAGGAGAATACCAAGGCTGAAAGAAGAACATTTTTTTAATTTTCTTCCAAATGTTTTAAGAGAGAATCCATTAACCCTAATCATCAAGACATTATTTCTTACAGTCATGAGTGTCAATTAATTTGAAGACAAGTCTCTCAATTCCCAGAGGTACTCTAACACCTAAGAAAATTTCACTACATCAGAACTTGACAAAAGGATTAGAGAACTTAAGAACAGAGAAGTAATTAGAAATAGAAAAGTGAACTAAAGAAAAGTTTATCAAGGGCAATGAAGTAGCATTATTGTACCTAGCAATACTTATGTTGCTTTTCACAAGCTTTGTATTCCATGGTCAAAATCATGTCAAGGATGAAAACCCTTTGCCAAAGAGTACAGGAAAGAATGTAGAAGAGGACCTGGAAAGTAATTTTATACAATTTACAGCACTGAAATCTTCCAATCACTGAATGTTTGTTGGTTCTTGAATTTTTTTTAATATGCCAACTTCTCTGAGGGAAACATTGAAAATAATTCAATTGGTTATAATGTAATATCAGATCTAAAAATAAAGATGGACTAAAGCAGAAGAAATGATACATTGCTCTCAAAGTCATGGTTGACAAAGCAATGTACCTGCTTGAAGTGCTAAACTAATTTTGAGCATGATGAATGATGGGAAATGGAAATAGAAAAATCGATGTATTCTTATCCCCATTTTGTAAGTTCAAAATCCTTCTGCAAGCAGACAGAGGTTTTGCAAGAGCTTTTTTGGACAGGAAATTGTATATAAGAACCATCCTAATGTGTATGTTTTTGGGGGGGAAATTGATCATAATCATGAGTTATTCCATCTCAAATTTAGACTTCACTATGTGGCTAGTACACTGATGACTGTTCCTCATGTTGATTATAATTAACATTGTATGTTTTACCATAGGAAAATCTGCAAGGTCCAGAGGTGTTCTGTAGTTCAGTGTTCTAATTATTACACAATCTTACCTGACTTCTGTCTGTTTTCTACATTTCTCTCTCTACATTCCTAAACTAATTTTTCTAGTTGAGCACAGAAAAAAATAAGAGATCCAACAATATGAATGTAAATGGAAGGATACAATATGCTTAGGATATAAGTATGAGTCATCCATCAAATTGTCAGATCACTGAACTGGTAAATGCCTCAGACTTTCATTTTGTTCAAATTCAACCACAAATATCATCCTACTGATGGTGAAAGATTATATCACGAGCCAAAGTATTATAGATTTATAAAAATTTTAAGGAATTTCACAGCATCAGAGAATTATGCAATTGAAGGGTCTGAAGTTACCTCAGTAATCAACATGCCAGGTGGGAAACAGGACTCACAGAATTATATGAAAGTTTACATCTTAGAAATTAGCAAATACTAGAAATTCGGGCTTCAATGAGTAATGTTTTTTGAATTGCCTCAATTTAAGAAATCCATGAAGAAAAATGTTAATAATTCAGATTGAACTTAAAAGTGTGTCTTTTTGAGTTGGTCATTTAACACTTACCAGCATGTCCCTGCACTAACACAAACTATGTATGAAAAGGAATAAGACCTAGCTATCAGGTATGTTAAAATAAGGATTTCCTTTTTTGTCTATGAGTACCTCAGGTTTGCCTTGAGATAAGTATGAGCTTGATTCCAGACTTAAAAAAAACAATGAAACTCTTTTGTAAAAATACATTTTTAATGAAGTTAAAATTAGAGACTTTTCAAAAAAAATTACAAGTTTGACTATTTTTCTAACCTTAAAATGTTGTCTTGCTATTTTTTAAATCCATTGTCATCATAATAAAAATAAGCATACTTTCTTTTTATGATTTCAATTTTGTTTTTTCAATTACATGCAAAGATAGTTTTCAACATTCATCTTTATGTAAGGTTTTGAGTTCCACATTTTTTCTGCCTCTCTCCCTTCCTTCCTCACTCCTAATGACAGTAAATAATCTGATAAAGTGATTTTTCTTCAAATATTGATATCTGTCCATGGCACTTTGTTTATGGGCAAACCTTAATAGACAAATACTAATAATAACAACTCACATTATAAAGTGCTTTTGTCTCAATACAAAGTAAGTAACATGATCACTATTATTCCCCCTTTAGAGAGAAGATTGAGTTATTTGCTCATGGTAACACAGCAAAGTGGTAGAACAGGAAAACACTGTTTAGGCTATGAATCTAGTCAGTTTTCACCACACACACACACACACATACACACACACACACACACACACACACACACACACACACACACACACACACACAAAACACAGATATAAACCCTCAAGGAGTTCTTTGGTTGTGTGGTTTGAAAGTTGTCTTGAGGGGAGGCTAGGTGGTGCAGTGGATAGAGCACTGGCCCTGGAGTCAGGAGTACCTGAGTTCAAATCCAGCCTCAGACACTTAATAATTGCTGGGTGGCCTTAGGCAAGTCATTTAACCCTATTGCCTTGGAAAAAAAACAAACCTAAAAAAAGTAAGTTGTTTTGAGATGAAGTGCCCTAAATTATTTTTACCATTTATTCACTTTAAATTTATGTATATACTTGTCATATTCTCTATTAGAATATAAACTTTTTCCAAGTAAAGATTATATTTGTAAATCAGAATCTAGAACACTGCTTGGCATGTTGCCTGGTACCTAATACATTTTTGCTGATTGATTGATCCAGAAGAGTAGCATATTTTTTATTACATGCCTGGTGGTGCTCTACTTCAACTACCAGCCTAGTCTTATCATTTAAACTCTCTCCCCTCTAATAGTGATGGCTTCTTTCCTAAGAGGCAGAAGCATCTTTCAGACCTCCAAAGGGACCCTCACCCTGTAATGGCCTTGGTTGCCTTCCCCTAAGCCAAAAGACCCTTCACTAAACCACCTTCATTGACCAAATTCAAAATTTCTCTAGATCAGTGGTTCTTGAACTTTTTGTTCTCAGAACCATTTCATACTCTTAAGACTCTTAAAAACTATTGAAACCTCAAAGAGATTTTTGTTTATGTGGATTATATTTGTTTATGTGTACAAGATTAGGAAAGAAATTTGATGATTTTAAAAATGTATTAATTCATTTAAAATAGCATGTTAACATAACATTTTTTTTAAAAATAGCTATATTTTCAAAAAAATTCTCTGGCTTAATACAAGGTAACTGGATGCTCATATCTACTCATGCATTAAAATTTGTTATGAAATGTTATTCAAGTTAAAAATATGAAAGAAACACAATATCACACATATATAGTTGGAAAAAAGAATGTTTTTGATAAACTACCAAAAAATAATTTTAACATTGCAGATCCATGAAAAGGTTTCAAGGTTTCAATTTGAGGATTGCTGCTCTACAAGTTAATATATATATAGTATATATATATATATATATATATATTAGTATATGCAAAACCTTAAAATAAGATCTTCTATTTGTTTCTATCATACAGCCCATTTTCTGTAGATTCCTCTCAGATTTCAGTTCCATCTTCACTCATGGATTCAGAAACCTAGTGCATAGCGATGACAATTTACTGTAGAAAGCAAAAAGGAACACTCCTGGAAGAAGGAATTCATTTGGAATTATCTCTTCAGGCTCCTTCCTTTTCCTTCCTAGATCTCCAAATACTTATTTGTGATTCTAGAAACACATTCATCAGTGGTACCTAGTAAATAAGTGGGTGCGACAGTACATTCACTCCTATTCTCAGGATCATGGAGAAATCATTCTGCCCATCTTAACAGTGTATAGGTATTCACATTTGTCAGCAAAACCAACATCTCTAATTCTTTTTTCAAGGGGTTATGCTGGTTTCCCTAGTTGAGGCTCTATGTTTTAAAGTTCTTCTAATGGTCCATACCTTCTAACTATACCTGATGATGATGTCACATCTATGTCCATATTCTCCAATTGCCCTTACTATGACTCTTTTCTACAATTTCAAATCACAAGACTTGAAAAAAAAGAAAAGAATTGAAAATAAGAGACCATAATATAGAGAATTCTTTTATCTTTTCCCATGGCCTCTTCTGTATGTCAAAGGAGAGCTCACAAGAGATTCCAGGAGAGGAGTAATCACTTTCCTATGTAAGGACATGAAGGACTACTGTAGCCATCTCCCTTTCCATGAATTGCATATCACAGTCCAGAGGAGAACAATAATTTAAAGAGATAAAGGGATAAGGAAAATTCTTCAAGGCATGTAAATATATTTGGGGATAAAAGATAAAAGGATTTCCTCTCACCAGAAGAATAATGAGGAAAAAGTAAGATTTTTTTTTGCTTTTGCCTCAAAAAAAGCCAAATTTATTCCATTTTTAAACTTTAATAATTAAATTCCCCTAAGTTAATTTTAAAGAACGCATTTTTACAGAGTTTGTCTTCTTATAATTTAGACAACTATTACCATAGGCTTATAACTGGGATAACATCCTTTCTCCCTTCTCAGATCTATCTTCACAAAGCTGTCAAGGTAATCTTCTTAATCAATAGATTTGATCACATGGTTCATTCATTTTTATCAAAAAATCTTTAATGGCTCTGTATTACTTGCTAAATAAGACATGAACTTCTTAACTTGGTATTCAAAGCATTTTTTTACAAAGTTTTCTTTTAATCTGGTTCCAACATATATTTCCACTACAATTTCATGACTTATTTCATTCACTCAGTATTCTAGGTGCACAGTGGATAGAGTACTGCATTAGAATCAAGAAGATTTGAGTGAAAATTCTACTTTAGCCACAAAACCAGGTCCTTCTGACTCCAAAGCCAATGCTCTATCCACCTGTGCCACCTAGCTGCCCCACTGTCATATTCTTTTGGCAACTAACTGAATAGTTCTTTTGGTAACTTACTTTTGATAACCTACTGAAATAGTCAGATGGAAGATCTCTGCAAAGCCAACCCTGAGCCTCCTGAGGTAACTCCTGGGATTTTCCAAGGTACTATAGCACTCAGAAATATCAATCTCCATATGTAGTTTGAAATATAGCCACATATACATGACAGCAACTAAAATAAAGAAAAGTAACCCTTCCATTCTGTGAAACTCATTAATGTAGTCCCATAAGAAGAAATATACTACTAGGTAGAGCTAAGAAATATAGTTTCCAAAAAGAAGTAAGAAAATAATTTGATTTTCTTAATTAGAGTGAAATTCTCTACATTATTCTGATACATACCAGTGATGCCCAGATTTATTTCTCCCCAAAGGAAAAAATAATCAATATTATTTAGAATGTGTTTTTTTTTTGCTTCTGGTCTATGACTGCCAAGGTTTTGTTAACAACAAACCACTATGTCAAATATTTTTTTAAATTAAAAAAAACTGCTTTGGAGCTCCATCTACTTCCAAAGCAACTTATCAAGCAAGAAAAAATGTGAGGTTTGGGATTTTAGTTTTTGGTGATAATGCTGTGTGGAAGTTGCCATAGATGTGAGTAGTGTCAGATAGCAAGCAAACAGCAAATATAAGAGCCTAGACCACAAAGAAGAAATGAAATAGTCAAAGTTTTTTTTAAATATACAAATACTTGGTGAAGGTTCAGTTTAAATGTCTTAGGTGATTAAATAAACAAAGACTCATATTTGAGGATGACGTTGTACTGATTGTCAGAAACATGGGGACATAGTAACTCCTTAAATGAATGAATTGAATTGAATGATCAAATGAATGAGTGAGGAATTTTTAAGTGCCAATCTCTGTGCTAAGGGCTGGTGATACAAATAAAAAGCAAAGACAATCTTTGCCCTCAAGAAGTTCACATTTAAATTGGAAAAAATATATGCATAATGGAACTGTGGCCAGTAGAGGGTATTTGAGAGAAGTAGATTAACACATCCTCTCCAAAACTAATGGCATAGTCTTAGTGGCTCAGTGGGTAAAAGTACTAATCTTGGAGTCAAGAAGAATAGCATTCAAGTTCCTCCTCAGATACTAAATAAGTGTCTGAGAATTGATCCTGGACAAATTGCTAGCCCATATCAGCCTCAGTTTCCTCATCTGTAAAATGGACAAAATAAAAATAGGATCAGGGCAGTTAGGTGGTGCAGTAGATAAAGCAATGGCCCTAGAGTAAGGAGGACCTGAGTTCAAATCCAGTCTCAGACAGTTAATAATTACCTAGCTGTGCAACAAGTCACAACCCCATTGCCTTGCAAAAATCATATAATAATAATAATAATAATAATAATAATAAGACATATATTACAGGATTGTTGCTTCAGATAATAGTTGAAAATCAATTTGCAAACTTTAAAGCACAATATAAATTCTAATTGTTACTATTATTTCCAGAGGTAGAGAAATGTGGGGGAGGAGAAGAGAAGAGAAAGAACAGCACCCAAAGGGTCTAGTTATCCATGAATATGATCTAGAAGTTGGAATTGACATAGAACATGGTTTCAACCAAGTAAACAAAGATGCCTTATTTCTGGATTATCATGCACAAATATATAGACAATATATTCAACTAATCCATCAAATCTTGTCTTCACTCCTGATAGAAAATAAGCTAGTCTGATAATTGAAAAGAGGGGGATTTAGGGCTAGATTACACCTGAGAAATAATAAAGTGCTTTCAGTTTCACTTCCCCTTTTAAATAAAATCCATCTTTTTTATCAATATTTTTCAGCTAATACTACATGACTAGGAGCCATGGAACACCATGGTTACCAAAGAAGTAATGCCCATTTCCACCAAATAATGGAAAGGTACTTTTCAAGGAAGCATGGATATAATTAAAAACATTACAAATGAAGAAAATCATCAGTATATTTTCAAGGAGATATAGAGCCCAAATGAGAAGGGATAGTCATGTAGCAAGAATAAGGGATGTGACCAGACAGACAGCAGAGTATCTATACCTGGACAATGACAGGAGATGAAAAGTCTTGGGTGGGCCTCCCTCTGCAAGATTTTTGAACAAGGTATGAACAAGTTGTTTTCATCAAGTCACATCAGGAAGCAACGTTAAGATTACTTTCCAGGCACTTTATTAAGGGGAAACATACACACACACACACACACACACACACACACACACACACACACACACACACAAACAAAGTAATCAGTAAAGTTGAGGGGAATGCTCATTGAAATCAAAGACAATCAAAGAAATACTACATAAACAAGTTGAAAATATTCCAGTCATTAGCTTCCACACTCATAACATGTCAGATCTGAAAGTTCCATGGAACTGAACTTCTTCATTTTAAGATGAGGAAACTGAATGATGAGGAATAAGTGATTTGCCCTAATAGGTAGCAAAGTAGGAGGCTAGAACCCAGGTATCCTAATTTCTAGTCCTCTACATTACTGTGTTCCTTTATGCTACTCTTGTATATAGATTTTTAGAAAACTTAGAGCGAATTGCTTTAGACTTCTTGAATTTATGGACTCCTTTTACAAAGATAGATTAGTTACAGAGTTTCCTATGTCTGTTATTTACCTGTAATCACTAAATAGATAGTACATAATAGAGCTTAAACTAGAATGAAGAAACAAAACTGCAAAATCATAAAAAATAGAAAATTCAGTATATTTGGTGAAGACTGAATCTAAGCATTTGGGGTGCTTAATAACTACCCCTTTCATTTATATTACTATTATTTTCTTTTTGACAAGCTATTAACTCATTTGATTCATGAAAGGGGAGAATATCTACACTAATGAGATACTGAAGTATTGATGGTCTAGATGACCTCTGAGATCCCTTGTAGTGGTACAATTCTACACTTCTTTGATTCTATCTTACAGTAAAGATACTTTTTAGGTCATTTCATAGGACATATTCATAGCACTTTTCTAGGGACTTGGGCATTTTTTATTTGGCACCAAACAATATGTGTTTTGTACAATATATTACAGAGATATTCTTTTATACAGCTCCTTAACACTGAAAAATCCTCACCAGTGGTGCAGATCAGAATTAATCTCTGGCTGCTTTCAACTAATGCCTGTGCTCTTGTCTGGTACTAATGAAAATATACTTACAGTCTTCAACAATTACCTTGAGTTTCAAAGAAACTGAATTGCTCACATTTCCTGCTCTCCTCACTGTAATTCAGTGAGACAAGGACATGCTTTCAAAACATTTTGCTGTTATTTGTTCATCCTATTGAGAAAATTAAATTTCAGGGACAAAGTGGGGGAGGGGTGAAGGCAGTAAGTTTAGAGTTTAGTACAAAGGGCTATATTCAAATTAACCAGGAATCTATGCTTTCCAATCAGTGTTTTCCACAACATGTAAGATCTGAAAGTGTCATGGAGCATCTTAAAGAATGCTTCTTGACTTGTCTTGACTTAATGGAGTTGAATTTCTCCAAATGGTTCCTGAGTCAAATAGACTGCACCCTCTAAAGAGGACATTTCCCTTACCTAGTCTAAAAGTTTTCACAAGTTGCATTCAAAATTACAACTGATGTACCTATGTGATGCAAAATTTTAAGTTGTTTTTTAGTTTGTTTTTTTTTTTTTTGCAAGGCAATGGGGTTAAGTGGCTTGCCCAAGGCCAAACAACTAGGTAATTATTAAGTGTCTGACGCCACATTTGAACTCAGGTACTCCTGACTCCAGGGCCCGTGTATTCACTGCGCCACCTAGCCACCCCTGTTTTTTAGTTTATAATGAGAATTTAATATGAATCTTTTGTTCTTGTAGTCACCCCATTCCATGCTATGATATGCATACCTTGACTAAAGACTTAAGGCTCTTGAAGGATTTTCCAGCAGCATCAAACTCAGAAAGGTTGAACAAAACTAGAAAAGTTTTGAGAAAGGACCCAGAGATGTGGCATATTTTGTCAGTCTAGTTATGTTTGGGAAGTTCATCATCAAATTAGCTATAGAAGGCTATATTTTAAGCATTATCAAGGATCTTCAACCAAGTCATAGATCTGCATAGGTGGAAGGAATACCTTCAAGGAGATAAATCACAGCTAGATCAATAGATCAACTAATAAACTTTCAATATGTGCCTGGCACTGTGCTGGAGATACAAATACAAACAAGTAACATAGTCCCTACCCTCCAAAAGTTTACATTCTAATAAGGAAAGTTAACGAAAGTGATCTATAAGGGCTAGGAGTAAATCAGCATAGTAAGGCATGGACCTGGACTGGAATTAGAATGGGTAAATGCAATCTTGCCTATCAGACTCAGTTTGGTTCCTGGGTGGAATCCAAGATCCTGGTGGTAAGGAAGAAGAGATGATACCCTAGATGCAGACTGTATGGTGTGGAGGTAGCTAGAAAAATCCCTGCCTGATATTTACTTAGCATTTGAATGTGATGTTTCTATGAGCAGCTTTCTTCTGAGAAGTTTCAGTATTTGAAAATTATTATTTCATTTATTTCCACAATACTTTGATGAGATGGTTACTATTAGTTTGAGGAGAAGCATATTGTCACAAAGTTCTTCCAAAGCTGGAAAAGAGACAGACTCTTCCCATACACACAAATTTTAATGATATTTAAAACATCCAAGCACAGAGTGAAAAATCTACACTAACATGAGTTTGCTTTCATTTTAAGAAGACTCATAATAGTGTTTCATACACTAAATTTGCAAAACAGACACTAGAGTTATTATGGACATAAACAAGGTATCTTCATTCCACAACGTGATTCATAGAATTTTAGACTTGAAAGAGACCGAGAAATTTTCTTTTTATTTTTTTCAATCTAAACTTAACAAGGGGTAATTTACTTTCCCATACTTTTAAATGATTCCATCTGACTTAAAACACTTTTCAACAACTCACTGATGTCATGATCAGAAATATATCTACAATGTCATTTCCCATGTGGGAGAATATATCATTCCCTACTGACTTCTTTGGGCAATTACTTTAACCTGGGTTTTGAAATTGTGTTCATAGTGAAGGATTTCTTTCTTATTTGTTTATGGAAAGAAAATTACAATTGAAAAATAGCAAATCAAGATTGACAGTAAAAAAAAATCACACTTAACCAAGTAAATTACAAGAAATCAATATCTATAGTATTCCTCTGTCTGAATCTTCAGTTTTATAACTGCAATTCTAAAGTTAACTTGAATCTGTGTCCAAATACTCCAATAACTAATAGTGATAAGATTCCTTCACATGAATTTAAAAATGTGAATTATTGCTCTTTCATATTTTTAGGTGCTTCTAAGAGGTAAAGAGTAAAATAATCTCTATCTTCAAAACTTTACTTTTTTGCTGTAAACATCAAAAAAATTGCTTTTCCAGAATTAAAAGATTTGGTTTCCATGCTATCTTTGAAAACTTCTGAATAAAAAATATCTTAAGTTTTGAGCTGTTTGAAAATGAAATGAATTTTGCTTACATGAGAGTCAATCAGGCGTCAATTTACAAACTAGGTGTGCTAGAAAATAGACTTGGTCTTAAGAGAAAAGATGAGGCATGTAAGGAAACAGAGACCAAACAGGCTAACATGAATTACCTTTTATTGATAATAATAATAATAATTAATAATTAACAATAACCAGCATTTATATAACATTTTAAGGTTTGCAAAGCACTTTTCAAATAGTCTTATTTTATTCTCATAACTCTGTGACACAGATGATATTATTATTCTAGTTTTGTAAATGAGGAAACTGAGGCAGATTTAGAAACTAGGTAATCAGTCCAGTGTCTCAAACCATGAATATCCAAACCATATAAATAGGACACATCTCTCCACAAATTAGACTAGACAATCTATAGTATTGTTGCAATCAAGAGAGTAATGGGAAAAAAAGAGAGTGATGGACTTGGATTAGGAAAAAATTGATTCAATTTCTTCTGATGATGATGGCCGTGTTTAAGAGAATTAGGTAACTCTCAAAGATTGCTCGTTACATTCACATGGGTTGCATGGTCACTGGTAGACATAGCTCCACTGGAAATCTTAAATTGACAAGAATATTCATTTTCTCTTCCTGGGCTTCAGTTTTCTCCTGTGTAAAATAAGGGAGTTGGACTAGATTCTAAGAACTCTAAACAATTTTAAATACTATGACATCAAATGGGAAGTAAGTATGGCTCTATTGGCAACTGAATCTTTTTCAAGTTTTTTGAGAATTCATTCCAACATAGTCCATTGCAATCATTTAAGATACTGTAGAAAAAGAAGTCAATGCTGAAGCTGTGAAGCTGATAGCCACTCCAAGAGCTTAAAAGAAACTGTAAAAAATGAGATTAAATTTTCCATTTGGTACCAGAAAGTACACTTAAGGCTTCACATCTGGGGGAAAATTTTTCCCAACAATGAAAGCTGTCACAAGGTGAATGTGGTACCTCCAGAAGTAGTGAGTATTCCCTCACTTGTAGGTCATGTAGGTCTTCCAGTAAAGCTTTGCCAGGAATGTTCTAGGAGAGCTTATTTTTCACATAAGTGATGCACTAGATGACTGTTGAGGCCCCTACTAATTCTCACATACAGGGATTTTGTAAAATAGGAATTTCTAAGGAAGAAGATAATACAAGAAATTATATCTCCTCCAGTCACACTTCAGTAAGGTTAGGTCAAAATCAGATTTCAGGAAGTTTTCAGTCTTTAAGAGGTATTATGCAGAGATGATGAGATTTTAAAAAACTTAAGGAACTAAATAGATATTTGCATCTTGTGGAGATAAGACTTCAGATATTAGTGGATTGTTCTCCTCAAGGAAATGAGGCTTTTACTAGATCATTGTCATCTGAAAACACATGCACAAACATTGAAATTGTCCCAGGACACATATTTCCTAGGCATCTTTTCCTGGATTCTCTTCTACTTATTCTAACAGGGCAACAGAGTCTTGGAATTTAAAACAAAGCAAACAAACTCCAGAGCTATTTGGTACTGAGAAAATGGATATTATTTGGCTTGTTTAGAGTAGTCAGGTGGCAAAATGGATAAAGCACGGACCCTGGAGTCAAGAGGACCAGTGTTCAAATCAGAGCTCAGACACTTGATACTTATCTATGTGATCTTGGACAAATCATTTAACCATGATTATCTCACATCTAGGGCTATCTCCAGGCACCCTGATCTGGTCACTGGACCCAGATGACTCTGGAGAAGAAACTGAGGCTGGTGACATAGCATAGCACCTCCTCACTCAAATCCAATTCATGTGCATGCCATGGCATCATCTCCCTGATGCCATGATCTTCTTTGAGAACAAAGAACAAACATCATTGCATGGTTATAACTTATTTTGAAAAGACAAAGATTTAGGTCTAGATGGTCACAATAGTTAAGTGTTCTCTTAAAGAGGAAACCAAATCCGAATCAAACAAAGCTATCAAAAATAAAAGTAGAATAGTTTCTCTCAACACATATGAATACAAATCCTGGACCCTGGGAAGCAGAAACAGAGGGACTTCTGAAAAATCTCATTAACTCGGACTAGGAAAGTGGAGGAGACCTTAACTACACATATTCACATATACAAACAGATTTAAATTCATTATGAAGGAGGAAAAAAACTTTTTAATACTTGGAACTGGGGGGGACAGTGCCAAGATGGCGATGAGAGGATCGTGTCTTAGGCGCTTTCTCATAAATCTTAGAAACTAAAGACGCTAACTAAATTTACGAGAGACAGAACCCACAGAGGGACCCAGTGAGGCAGTTCTCCTACTCAAGGTAACCTGGAGAAGAGCAGAAAGGCTCTGCTCCCTGGGGTCAGAGGGGTGGCCTGTCAGAGGGGTGGCCCACCACAGAGAAAGAACTTCAGCCTCCCAGAGGCAGCCCCAGGGCACTGGGAGCCAGGGCTCACAGCAGCAGGGGAGTCTCCTGAGCTACGCCCCCTGGGGAGCACCGGCACAGAGTGGGGGAACAACGGGGGACCTCTGCCAGAGAGAGCACGTGAAGCCCATCCTTCAGGGCATAGTGAACAGCATGGCCAAGGCAGTCTAGATGCAGGAAACAGAAGCAGGCAGAGTCCGTAAGCAGGTAGCTCCTAGGGCATGAGCCCATTGAACCTAGGGAGAGGAGTGAAGAGAGACTGTGGAGCTCTACCCCTCGAACAGGATGCTGGGGTTCTGACCACATACAGATCCTGATCACAGCTTAGCCCCCCCCACAGAACAGCAGGACCCCCACCACCACCTCAGCCCCATGGCATATAGTCATTCACAGACCAGGAGGGAGGACAGAACCTCACACACTGAGATCCTTGTGGGAGTGTTCCAAAAGCTCAGGAAGCACCCCCCAAAACAGGTTAAGGCTGGGAAAATGAGCAAGCAGAGAAACAAGAGGAACACCATTGAGAAATATTTTGCCTGTGAGCCTAAGAAGGATCAAAACACTCAGTCTGAAGATGAGGAAACACAAGCTCCTGCATCTAAAGACTCCAAGAAAAACAGAAATTGGGCTCAGGCTATGACAGAGCTCAAAAAAGACTTTGAAAATCAAATGAGGGAGTTGGAAGAAAAACTGGGAAAAGAAATGAGAGAGATGCAGGAAAACATGAAAAATGAAGTCAGTAGCTTACTCAAGGAAATCCAAAAAAATGCTTAAGAAAATAGCATGTTTAAAACCAGATTAGGGAGGCTAGGTGGCATAGTGGATAAAGCACCAGCCTTGTAGTCAGGAGTACCTGGGTTCAAATCCAGTCTCAGATACTTAATTACCTAGCTGTGTGGCCTTGGGCAAGCCACTTAACCCCATTTGCCTTGAAAAAACCTAAAAAAAACAGCTTAGGTCAAATGGATAAAACAGTTCAAAAAGTTATTGAGGGGGGCAGCTAGGTGGGGCAGGGGATAAAGCACAGGCTCTGGAGTCAGGAGTACCTGGGTTCAAATCCAGTCTCAGACAATTAATAATGACCTAGCTGGCTGGCCTTGGGCAAGCCACTTAACCCCATTGCCTAGTAAAAACTTTAAAAAAAAAGTTATTGAGGAGAAGAATGCTTTAAAAAGCAGAATGGGCCAGATGGAAAAAAGAGATAAGAAAGCTCTCTGAGGAAAACAAATCCTTCAGACAAAGAATAGAACTCAGGAAGATTGATGAATTTACTAAAGATCAGGACTCAATACTTCAGAAACCAAAAGAATGAAAAATTAGAAGAAAATGTGAAACATCTCATTGAAAAAAAAACAACTGATATGGAAAACAGATTTAGAAAAGATAATTTAAAAATTATTGGAATACCTGAAAGTCATGATCAGGAAAAGAGCTTTGACATCATTTTCAAAGAATTACCACAGGAAAATTGCCCGATATCATAGAAACAGAGGGCAAAATAGAAATGGAGAGAATCCACAGATCTCAAAAAACCAACCCCCAGTAATATTATAGCCAAGTTCCAGAACTCCCAAGTCAAAGAGGCAATATTACAAGCAGCCAGAAGGACACAATTCAAATACCATGGAGCTACAATCAAGATCTCACAGGACTTAGAAGCAACTACATTAAAAGCTCATAGAGCTTGGAATATAATAAACTGGAAGGCAAAAGAGCTTAGAATGCAACTGAGAATCAACTACCCAGCAAAACTGAATGTCCTCTTCCAGGGAAAAAAGATGGACTTTCAATGAACCAGAGGAATTTCAAATGTTCCTGTTGGAATGGCCAGAGCTGAACAGAAGGTCTGATCTTCAAATGCAGGACTCAGTTGAAGCATAGAGATTGGAGGAGAAGGGGAAAATATGATGGACTTAATGATGATGAACTGCATGTATTCTTGTATAGAAAATGACACTAATAATACTCATATGAAACTTCTCAATTAACAGAGCAGGTAGAGGGAGCATTTATAGATGAAGTACAGGAGAAAGTTGAATTTGAAGATAAAATATGGTGTAAAATGAAGTAAATAGAAAAAAGGGAAATGTAATGGGAGAAAGAAAAAAGGAGAGGGGGAATAGGGCAAGATATTTCATATAATAAGATTTTCCTTTATTACAATGAGCTATTGCAATGATATGGAAGAGGAGAGGCAAGAGGGAATGAGGGAAACTTTGCTCACATCAGAGGTGGCTAGGAGAGGAAACTGCATATATACTCAAAGGGGTATAGACATCTGGATTAAGAAGGAGGGGGGAGCAGGGGAAAAGGGTGGGGATGTGAATAAAGGAGGAGAGGATGGACCATGGGGGGAGAGTGGTCAGATATAACACATTTTCTTTTTTACTTCTTGCAAGGGGCTGGGATTGGAAGGCCTGTCCAGGACCATAGGGCCAGGAGGATTCTGGGCCTAAGGGGTGGTATGCGGGCTCAGGGCCTCTTGGCCCCAGGACCAGGCATCAGTCTGCTGCGCCACTCAGCTACCCTACAGCAGAGTCAGTGAAAGGAGAGAGAAAATATAGTACATGGTAGTGGATAAATAAGAAAGGAGGGAGTTGTGATCAGCAATGGCAACAGTGGAAAAATATGGAAGTAACTTTTGTGATGGACTTATCATAAAGAATGTGATCCACCCGTGACAGAGTTGTTGGTGTTGGAACAAAGACTGAAGCACAGTTTTTATTATTATTATTATTATTATTATTATTATTATTATTATTATTATTGTTATTATTATTATTATTATTATTTTGGGACAAGTGCAGGGCAAATGGGGATGGGTGGCCTGCCTGGGGCCGCATAACAGGGGGATTGTTGGGTGTCTGAGGCCAGATTTGGACCTGGGTGATCTTGGCTCAAGGGCCAGTGCTCTGTCTGCCACCCGGCCACCCCTACTATTATTACTATTTTATTTTATTTTAGGTGGTTTTTTCTTTTTTTTTGGTTTATGCTGGGCAGTGGGGTTGGGGTGGCTTACATGCCACACAGCTAGGTGATTGTTGGGTGTACTGTGCTGGATATGGGCTCGGGTGCTCCTGGCTCAAGGGCTGGTGCTCCGTCCACTGTACCACCTGGCCATACCTACAATTATTACTATTATTTTTTTAATTTTAATTTTAATTTTTTTCTCTCCCCTTTACTTTATTGCTCAAGTGAGTCAATATTTTGGGGGGAAAGGAGGTATTTTGTTTACTCTTAAACAAGAACATTTTATTAATGTATTAAAAAATTGTACAAAAGGATAATAAATAAATATTAAATTTTAAAAAAATAAAACACTTTCCTTACAAAAAAAAATACTTGTAACTGTCTTAAAAGTGGAATTTTCTGCTCTTGGAGATAAAGGTTTCTTATTTCCTTGAATCCTTCAAAAACTGGATAGCCACTTGAAGACATCGTAGAGAGGATTTTTTATCCGAACCAGATGACTACTGAGGCCCTGTACCACTGAGATTCTACGATTTGGTGATTGTGACATCTATCTGATATTGCCTAGTGTGGAGGAAATAGTATTTTCAGTCAAAGAACCTGGTTAATACTGGTTCTGCTACTATTGCCTGTATAATCTTGGTTAAATCACTTAATATCTCTATGCATCAGTTTGATACAGTACACAGTGACATGCCATAATGGAGTCCCCACACTAGAGAAGCTGGATTCAAATTCTAACTGGACTACTTATGATGCTTGTCACTTTGGGCAATTCTTCATTGTTGTGTTAATCAGAATTCTTTTCAGTTTATTTCAAGAAGTAAAAGAAAGATATTTTTTAGGAAGATGAAAATAGAAAGAAGATCACAATTCAACAAATATTTCTTGAATGCCTACTTTGGAAATAACAGTGTACTAGATAAAATTACAGATTTCTACTATACATATTATTTCAAGGAAGAATGGGGAATCAGATAGGGCCTGTGCAAAATGAGGCTATAGCTCACAAATCATAGAAGTTTAAATTCTGGGCCTTTGGGCAGAAGACCAGTCCCTGAAATGCTACTACCATGTTACCATGTACTCTTTGGAAGGGGCTCCACATCCTTTCATGGACCAACCAAATGTTTTTTTTTTTTTTATGGACAATGATTGTGTATAAGTTCCATTAGTGACCCTTTCAAAATGCTCTACTCTTGGGGCGGCTAGGTGGCACAGTGGATAGAGTACCAGCCCTTGAGTCAGGAGTATCTGAGTTCAAATCTGGCCTCAGACACTTACTAATTACCTAGCTGTGTGGCCTTGGGCAAGCCACTAAACCCCACTGCCTTGCAAAAACAAACAAACAAACAAAAAAAAAACCCAAAATGTTCTACTGCACTCTTTTGAGCTTCTGGGTTCCCAAAGCACTTCTGGAGAGTAACTATATCTTTGCAACTCACTAATGTCCCATATAAGTCAATAAAATGAATTAATATTCACTCATATCATATTTATATTAACAAAGTGATTTCAGTGCTCCACAGGCATTAGCCACAATCCTGACAACCCTCTTGAGAGAGGTCATCATTTTATATATGCTTAATATACTCTCTCAAAAGAAGACAAATTCCTATGTGGTTTTTTAAAGTAAAGTCTTTATGTAGATTGTGCCTTCACAGAATCATTGCCTCAAAAATCTAAGAACTGGAAGAAAACTGAGACTTCATTAAACTATCATCATAATCCCTTTATTGAGTTCTATGTCCCCATTTAACAGATATAGTTAAATAAGAAATAAAATACTAAAACAAAAATATTACAATTCTTGAGGCAACTTTTTATAGGTAGACTGTTAATAATATGTTTATGCCTACTATTTCATTATTATGATTAATGTTTTATAATTCTATTTATAGGATACATTTAAAGTACCTTTTAACTAAAGGACCTCTGAAAATTAAATTATTATTGTTATTTCACCATTTACAGTATCAGATTTTTTTTCATAATAAGCACTCATACTGCTTTCCCTGGAATCTGCTCCTGGACAGAAGCTTGATCTCTGATTACCTGAGATCTTCAGATTTGGAATTTACACTTACTCAATTAGGTCCCTAGATGACATACCACCTTTTCCTGGAATGCTTAACTCCTCCCAGTTTTGAGTCACTATCCAGAGAGGTGGAAGGGAGAGGAAGGTATTAGAGGTACCCCTGGAGGGGTGTGATTATAGAAGCCTGGATCCAGTAATCAATAAGTTGCAAACTCACTTATTAGAAGAGTTCATGTGGGTTCCAGTGATACTGGAACAGTAAGAGACTAATAACTTAGATGGAGGTTTTCGGCATAAGAAAGAATTACATTTTTATTTCTATCATCCATATTCATATCAAAGATTTGGATGAAGATCCTTATTTCCATCCTGTATTCTCCAATGTCCTTTTTCTTATGCTGTCTCCTAACTTTCCCTCCCCCCCACCTCAGCATCTGTAATATAATCAATAATCAATTAAATGAAATCCCACACAGAATCACAAAATTTTAGCTTTGTTAGGTAATAGGCAAGAACCGTTATCTATCTAATGTGACCCATAATATAAAAGTATATTTTATATATGTAAATATTTAAATATATATGGATTAGATAACCACTATAAGGCATCTGATATGTAGTTATTCAATATTTATTTAATATCATCTGGTAAGAGGGAATTTGTTTTCCTCCAAAGGATCCTTTTTCTCTTTCAGATAATTGTGTTTGGAATTTTTTTCTTCATATTTTATCTAAATATACCTCAGCTTGCATTAAATTACTCCTAGTTATTGTCAAATTAACTCTATTGAAGGCATAGAAGGCATAGACATGTTAACTTTCAAAAAGCACAAAAATTGTGCTTTTGGATAGAAGAATCAAAATTCAAAAAGATCTTGATAATCTAGAAGGACACACCAAAATTTATAATATAGTGGGATTAAATTACAACTCTTACTTAGCTTAAAAAATAATTATATATTAAAAAATTAGGCATAATAAGCAGATAGCAATTCACTTGGAAAAAAAGATTATAGCAGTGTCTGAGTGTTGAGGAGCAGCCCAGACTGCTCAATCTTCATTTACCATCCATTGTGCTTCTGACTTTCTAGATCCCAGCAACATGGACCTTCAGGTATGTTCTTTCCCCTTCTCACATCTCTATTTTTCATCTTTCTCTAATGCTTTCTCTTTTCTCATTAAAATGGAAGCTTCTTAAGAGGGATGACTGTCTTTTTCTTCTTTGTATTCTCAGTGTCTGGCATATAGTAGTACTTAATACATATTTTATGCCTGCCTGCTTATTATAGCTGAATGAGACTTAAAAATCACCTAGATCCATCCCTACATTCTATAGACGAGGAAATTGAGCCTCAGGGAAGTTAAGTAAATTCACATAAACTGTGAAAAAATCCAATGAGAGAGTAAGGTCTGGAACATGGATCTCCCATTTTCAAACCCAGTATTCATGCTTCTATAACACACTACCCTACCAGAACATATATATATATATAATATACATACATACATACATACATATATATGTATATATATATGTATATATATATATATACATATATATATATATACATATATATATATATATCTTAGCATGGTATCTAGAAAATTGTAGGCTCTAAATAAATACCAATTGACTTGATTTGTCATGGAAGA
This sequence comes from Macrotis lagotis, assembly GCF_037893015.1. Taxonomy (NCBI): domain Eukaryota; kingdom Metazoa; phylum Chordata; class Mammalia; order Peramelemorphia; family Peramelidae; genus Macrotis; species Macrotis lagotis. The sequence continues at coordinate 139,900,677 of NC_133659.1, read as the reverse complement.
ATATTCAAGTTAACTGTAAATTCAATATGGGTAAATTGTGTGAAATGCCTGTTTAAAAAATATAATTTTAAATTAGACTGTGAATTAAAAATATAGAAATAAATATCTTTCTTCTTTCTGCACTTGTCAGTCCATACCTGAATTACTGACATACCATATTGACAAGTCATAATAGAACAGGTACAAATGAAATGAATCAAGATTGTGGAGGTATTAGGAAATCATGTTAAATGAGGAGAAATTGAAAGAACAGGGGGCAGAGCCAAGATGGCATTGAGAAGGCCGTATTTCCCAGGGAACTCCTTCCCCCCCAAAACTCCAAAAGTCAACAAAATATGACTCCAGGCAAAATTAAGAGGGGCAGAACCCACAGAAAGACTGAGTGATACATTTTCCCAGTTCAAGGTAACTTAGAAGTCCCACAGGAAAGGTGTGTTTCACCAGGACTGGGGGTTGGAAAAAAGCCATAGTTGCAGCGCAGCCCAGCCAGGCCTAGCCTAGAGATCACCAACAACAGCTTGAAGGGGCAGTGAGAGAACTCTGCTACACCAGAATGATCATTGAGTGAGGAGCATTGGCCACAGCATCTGTAGCAAGAATCTAGAGAAAGTAGCCTGCACCCCCCAGAGATGGTAAGGGAAGTCTACAGAGATTTCTCTGCACTCCCTTGGGGTAGCACTCTCCTGCTAGCTTACACTCAGATCCAGGTTGCAGTTTGGGCTTCCATACTAAGTAGCCAAGCTGGATCACTCCTTATGGCTCCAGAGCAGAAGGAAGTATGGGGGGTGGTGGTGTACATATCAAAGCACAGGCAAGAGAGCATAAGATTTTAGAGGAATAAAGGTCCCAGTAGGGTGCCCTCCCAAAACAAACCAAAAGCTTGGAAATGATGAAAATTAGTCTTGGGCTGTGGAAATGAGTAAACAAAAGAAAGAAAGAAAGAATTTGACCATAGAAAATTACTTTAGTCCTATGGAAGATCAAAACACATACTCAAATGATGACAAAATTGAAGCTTCCATATCCAAAACCTCCAAGAAAAATAGAAAATGGACTCAGACTATGGACAAGCTCAAAAAAGACTTTGAAAAACAATTAAGGGAGGTGGAGGAAAAATTGGGTGAAGACATGAGAGTGACACAGAAAAATTCTGAAAACCAAATCAGCAGCGTGGGGAAAGAAATACAAAATAATACTGAAGAAAATACTATGTTAAAACCAGTTTAGGCCAAATGGAAAAAGCAAAACAAAAGGCAAATGAGAAGAATTCCTTAAAAAAGCAGAACTGGCCAGCTGGAAAAGGAGATAAAAAAGCTCCCTGAAGAAAATAACTCCTTCAAATACAGAATGGAATTAAAGGAAGCTGATGACTTTGCAAGTAATCAGAAGAAATAAAACTCTTCCCAAAAAAGTCAAAAATTAGAAGAAAATGTGAAATATCTCATTGGAAAAACATAACCAGGAGAAATACTTTAAAAATTATTGGACTATCTGAAAGCCATGATCAGGAAAAGAGCCTAGACTTCATTTTTCAAGAAATAATACAGCAAAATTGCCCTGAGATCCTAGAAGTAGAGGGTAAAATAGAAATCGAGAGAATTCACTGGTCACCTCCTGAAAGAGATCCAAAAGAAAAACTTCCAGGAATATTATACCCAAATTCCAAAACTCCCAAATCAAAGAGAAAATTCTAAAAGTTGGCAGAAACAAACAATTCAACTACTGAGGCTGCATAGTCAGTATTACACAGGATCTGGCAGCATCTACATTAAGGGCTCAGAGGGATTGGAATATAATATTCCAGAAGGCAAAAGATCTTGATTTACAACTGAGAATCAACTACCCAGCAAAACTGAACATCCCCTTCCAGGGGAAAAGATGGACTTTCAATGGAACAGGGGACTTTCAGGTTTCCCTATTGAAACAACAAGAGCTGAATGGAGAGTTTGATCTCCAAGTACAAGACTCTGGTGAACCATAGAAGGGGTGGATGAGAAGGACTAACTATGAGGAGCTTAGTGATATTGAACTGTTTGTATTTCTGCATGGGAAGAAGATATTGATAACTTATATGCACTTTATCTTTTATAAGAGCTGTTAGAAGGAGTATATATAGACAAGGTACAGGAAGGAGTGGAATATAATAGTATAATATAGTAAAAAGATGGAGTCAATGGGTGATAAAGGAAAGTATTGGGAGGAAGGTAAAGGAGATGATTAAGAAGAAGCTAATAAATTTCATATAATAGTCAAGAAAAAAACTTTTTCAATTGGGGGGGGAACACAAGGGGGAATGAGTAAGCCTTCATTCTCATCAGAAATGGCTCAAAGAGGAAATAACATATACACTTAATAGGGTATAGAAATCTATCTTACCCTAGAGAAAAATGAGAAGAAAGGGATGGGATAAGGGGGGATGGGAGGAAGGAAAGGGACAATAGGTGATAGAAGAGAGGGAAAATTGAGGGAGAGGTTTCTCAGATACAACACATTTTTGAACAGAGCCAGGATGAAAGTAGAGAGAGAACAGAATAAATGAGAGTAGGGAGGAATAGAGTGTAGGGTAAATACATCTAGTAATAGCAACTGTGGGGAAAATATTGAAGCAACTTCTCTGGTGGACTTATGATAAAGAAAGCAACTCACCCCAGAGACAACGCCATTGTAATTTCAACACAGACTGAAGTACATCTCTCTCTCTCTCTCTCTCTCTCTCTCTCTCTCTCTCTCTCTGTCTCTCTCTCTCTCTCTTCTTGAGGTCTCTCATCTTCTTGGGGGAAGGGGGATTTATGTTTACTCTTATAACACATTCAATTTACATCAATATATATCATGGAAACAATGTAAATACTATGGACAGCTTTCTGTGATGGGGGAAGGGGGGGAAATTGTGAGATTCAGAGTCTTACAAGAAATGATGAGTAGATACTATTATTGTATGTAATTGAAAAACAGATAAAATGTTAACAAGGAAAAAGAAGAAGGAACAAAGGATATTTAGCCATAAAAAGCGAAGGCTTCAGAGGCACATGTTTATTGTTTTTAATATTTGTAATGACTAGCATGTGGAATGAGATCAGACATTTTATGTAGTTCATAATTACAAAAAGTAGGAGTAGTTAGTGGGAATTATGTTACAAGGAAATTTATTTTGATTTTAAAAAAATTTAGAGCTGTCTGAAAATGGAATGTGATACCTGCCTTATGAAATAGTCAATACTGCATCACTAGAATCATTCTAGCTGAGGATCATGGGATTTAAATTGAAAAGGGAATTTAGAGGTCATCCAGTCCAACCTTCTCATTTTACATGTAAGCTATAGCCCCAAGAGCAAAGCTATGGCTTTATAACAGACTGGATCTGATCTTGGGAGTTTTTCAATAATCTTTTTGTCCCTGCTCTCTAGCCCTCCTCTAAAGGACAATTCCAAGGTATAGCTTGAATAAATCATTCTGAGTGGGGTGTCAGCAAGGCAACTTTGATAACAAATTCAAACCTTTTCAAGGAGAAAATCTAATTTCATATCTTGTTAAGAACACAGGTCAGTACCAGAACAAAGGCCCTCCTCATACAGAAACACATATTTACCCATGAGGAAAATGGAGCCTTGGAAGAATAAAGTGGCTACTGGAGATCATGCGGGCAATAAATAATAGAGCAAATGCACTGAAATCTTCTGACTCTAGTGCTTTTTTTAAACTAGATATAATTGAGTGGCTTTCTACTTCCAAAAGATATAAAGCTTTGCTTTTTCTTTAACAGAAATTTGAATCATCTCTAAATCATCATGCCGTGGATTTATCTCTCTTGGAGATTATTATTTTTCCCATTTCTCATTCCTCTTAGATTCAGAGGGAAGGATGGGCATTCTTCTTGTTGCCAAATGGCAAGTTGATGGTTTACTCCATGGTTTACCTTTTCACTACTTAATTTTTTAATAATTTTTATAATTATAATTTATAATTTTATAATTTTTATAATTTTTTATAATCATTGAACTTCAGTTCAAAGGCACTATGTCTCATATGCATCATTAGTCCTTGAGTTAGTTTGGCTTAATCAGCTTAGATATATACTTTACTTTATCCTTAATTCCCTTCCTCCTCTTTCTATTGCCACTACTGTGTACAAATGCCAAATTCTGGCATTTGTCCACACTTTACATTTATTTCCCATCTCTATTACACTCTATACCACAATATTGTATTTCCAAGGATTTATTTACAAAGGAAAATCAAATATTGTATAAAATTCACATTATCATAGCACAAAAATGGGAAAAAATCATAGTGCCCAATTAGTTGTCACATGAACTTTAACCTGTGTTTGTATCTTTGAACCTATTTGGCAGTAGTAAAACCTATAGATTTTGTGGTTTGTTTGTTTGTTTGTTTTGCAAGGTAATGGGGTTAAGTGATTTGCCTAAAGTCATAAAGCTAAGTATTAAGTACTTGGACTCAGGTCCTCCTGACTCCGTGGTTGGTGCTCTATCCATTCTATCACCTAGCTGCTCCAGATATAGATTTCTTAGAAAAATTATTTTTAATGCATAAAATAAAATCCATAGTATTATAATGGAAATCAATTATTTTGAAATAAAGAAGATACCTTTTGGCTATCCAAATTCATATACCTCCCCCCCTCCAAATTCTTTCTGGGATCTATAGCTCTTAGGTCAAGAACCCTGTATAAAGGTAATCAACCAGCATATCTAGAAACATCAGACAGGAATGTTTTTTCCGTATCAGAGCCCCTTCATTTTTGATATTTACTCATCCATTTAATTAGAAATGAGTTCAACAAACTCTCAGTCAATTTTTTTGGCATGCATTCCTACTTACATGTTATCTATTTCTTCCCACCTACCCAGACAATGTGAAAAACAAAAAAGGTATGTATAACTTCCATTATAGAAAACAATTACAGTAATATATTTAAAAACTGAAGTCATTCTCAAAATTTGCACACACACCCACACATACACTTGCACTTTGTTTCAACAGTCTGGAAAATAATAGAGATTCCTGCATGCTGTAGGGGTTTGAACATGGTTGAGTTTTCTTAATGGAATTTTAAAATATTTAATATATGCTGTAGATGTTTTATAGTTTATAAGAGCTGACTTGTTCTTGGAAAATATATGTTACTGATTAGTACATAACTTCTTTGCAAACTTCTAGGCAAATAAAACCTATTTGTAACATTCATTTTTGTTAACATTGCAAAATTTTTGAATGATTTCAAAAATAATTTCTATAAATTATGGGAAAATCAATTCTCAAATATCCCTTGCATTGAGGTTATTTCATATGAATGAAAAAATTTTAAATTTTAGTCATTTCACTATCCTGTTTTCTAAGGAAACTTTTCTATTGAAGTCTATGGCAAATTTCACCTTTTGGCAAGTCACTTGACATCTTGGACTCAGTTTTCTCATATAAAAAAGGGTATTGGATGAGATAACCTCTAAGCTCATTTCATGATTCTCTAATTATATGGATTACCTTCTGAAAGGCAAACCAAATAAACAATAACCACATACAATGTAGGGACACAGACACACAAATGCACACAGGGATATAGCCATACATATGTATATATGTGGATGCTAACACTAATTTCTAGAACACCATACCATATACTTTTAGTACAGAGGTCAAAAAGACAGAAATTAAAGTGCTAATAATCATCTCATCGACTGATTTGATTACACTTAGTCTTTCATTGATAAAATGGCGATAATGTCTTCCACTTTATTTCCAACAAGAGATGCTGTGAGAATAAAGGGAATAACTTAAATGACATGTTTTAAGCTCCTCTGAGTGCTATGTAAGGTGAAAAATAACATTTGCTGATGTTATATTATGGAATTATTTTCCCTCTTTGGGATTTTATAACCCTAGAATTATTTTTCAATCCTATCATCATATTTCTCTTCTTTCACATTTATCTCATAATTGTCCAAATCATTAACACCAGATTTTTAGTACTGCAATTTGCCTATTGAAAAAAAATAACAGCTTTTCCCCATATTCTTGACAATATTCCAGGGTCCCCATGATTTTCAAAATAAATTGAAGTGGCTCATTAAATTTGTTAGCAAAATCCATGGGAAGTATTTCATATTTCATTTCTATGTATTCAAATTTTCACAAGTACCCCCTTACCTGATTTTCAAGAGTCAGTTTTACTAGTATCATCTTGGTATAATAACTGGTAAAGTTTCTCCTCTTCCCCCCCACTTCTAATTTAAAAAAAAAAAAAGGTTTGCTTCTCAGGTACTCATTATTGTCTTGGGCTTTCATATTTCTGATCTACCTCCTTTTCTCAGTATGTTTATTAAGGCCTTCCATTAACTTCTCATTTCCTTTATGTAACTATTGCATTCTGATTTTTTTTAGTTTCTTTTAGGCTTTCTCTGAAAATCTGCAGATATAATAATGTTCTCTTTTTCCTCTTTTTCCTCATTTTTGCATTTCTGGGACAGCTTTTTCTTTAATTGTCCATCAAATGCTAGTTGCTGTCATTTTTATGGAGTATTACTTTAAGTTTTACTTAAAATGTCAATCTTCTTCCAAATTCCCATTTCCTCAAAATTTACATCTTATTTACATGGTAATTAAGTTACTATTAAGAAGTTCATAAAATACTAGGATCATAGATCCTTAACTTGAAGGTATGGTCCCATTTTGGGAGTAAACTCAAGCCAGGTTTGTAACAGAACAATTTCTAATAATTTCCTGTGGCTTATAAGAATTCATCCAAGCTTACTTTATCCATGAGCTTCCAAAGGCATTTTGATTGATATAAATTTGATAAGGAAATAATAAACATTTTTAAAAAAATAAATTTTGTACAAAAATGTCAATAAAGGGGCAATTTCCTAAACCATAATTAATGACACACATCAATATAGTACAGATAAATCTTGGAAAGCCAGAGAAAGACAAACCTTTATTTTTCTTTGAAATACTTGAAATTTGCTTTTATAATCTTCAATTATCCTATACTTATTACATAATTCCTGTGCCAGGCTTACATCTCTGGTAGTCTCTGGTAGCCTGATTGAATTCCTATCATGGATATTATCATAATTAATACTCTCTTTGGATTTTTCATCCCTATCCAAATTTGGATGTGATGGGAAACTTTTTATATTAATTTGACAACTGATAGCAACCCAATAGAATTGAAACGTTAAACACAGCATCAATCTATAATAGAAATGAATAATAAAACAATAGAAAAGAATCACATATCATGTTCCTAGGAAGTATAATCACATTACGTCTCCCCCAGCCTGTGTCACCAAGTAGTTTGGGTCTTAAGTTGTTCAAAATACTCAGAACTATAACTATAATGGAGACAAAGTCTCTTTGGAGTCTGTGTAGGGAGTTAGAAATGTTGATGAAATTGGAGTTTCCATCTCTGTTCAAATTACCAGACATTTACATTTGGAAGTCATCCTCAGTCACATATTGATTAAGAGCAAGCTTCTTCTCCAGTTTAATCACTTCAAGAGTCCCAGTCTAGTTCCTGATTCATATATGACTGCCATTCTCACTCATATCTTTCTTTATTCTTCTACCAACAGCCTCTCTCTGACTCAAGTCTTTAATTTAAATCATTTTGGCAAATATAGTCTTTCCCTATCAATGTTATGTTCTGTACTCTCTTTATGGCCCTGAACAAATGTCCATAGAGAGGAGCAGAAGGTAGAATTATTTCAAAGCCTATCTTATATAGGTTATTATCTGCAAAGAACTACAGTCATTCTACAAACATTTATTGTTTAACAATGTGGGTTATTTGCTATTTTCTGGTCTTTGGTTTTTCCTTCTTTTTTGATTTTCAAAATCATAAACCAAATTATCAAATTACAAACAAAAGACAGAATGAAAGGAAGGAAGAAAGAAAAAAGGAAGAAAGAAAAGAAAGAAAGAAAGAAATTCATGGGAATGAAGACTAAATTTTGACCAGTCTAGGGGCAGCTATGTGGCTCAGTGGATGAAGCACTGGCCCTGGAGTCAGGAGTACCTGAGTTCAAATCTGGCCTCAGACATATAATAATTACCTAGCTGTGTGACCTTGGGCAAGCCATTTAACTCCATTGCCTTGCAAAAAACTAAAAAAAAAAGTTTGACCAGTCTAATATGTCTCTGGGAAGTTCCCAAATAATGCCTTACTAACAATAACTTCAGGATGGTTTTTTTTTCATTTTGAATATTTGCTTATCTGTGTTGCTTCTATTATATTCATAGAATGAATTGTCTATTCAGAACCCTATATTTCCCACCTATAGTTAATAAACTCAGACACATGACTCTTCCTATTAATTCCAGAAACATCCAACATTACCTCCTCTATCTATACTGCACTCACTAGTTCTCTCTCTCTCTCTCTCTCTCTCTCTCTCTCTCTCTCTCACTTTCTTTGTATCCCCAAATGGTTTAGTTTTCTAGCATTTCGAGCATATTTTTATTATGCACAAACAATACCCTTACAAATTCTAATCATGGCATGGGAAGGATGCTGAATTATTAAAGCCTATGTCCATCCCTGGTCTTTTTCAAATACTAGCTAAGGTACCATCTGGTACAGGATTTGTTGCTGCTGTTGCTCAGTCATTTTTCAGTCATGTCTAACTCTTCCTAACCCCATTTAGGGTTTTCTTGGCAAAGAGCCTGAAGCAGTTTGCCATTTCCTTCTTTAGCTCATTTTAGAAATGAGGAAACTGAGACAAACAAGGTTGAATGACCTGCCCATGTCACACAGCTAATAAGTATGAGACCAAATTGGAACTCAAGAAGATGTCTTCCTGTCTCTAGATTCAGCACTCTATCCACTGTACCACCTGACTGCCCCCTTTCTATAAGAAGTCTGTTCCATTTCCCCATAATTGTATTCCCTTCACCCTGTTGATTATATTCAATTTAGCCTGTAAATGGCTTATTTTTAGTTATTTGCATATCATATCTCCCATTTAATTATATCTAATTTATCCAGTAAATAGCTTATTTCTGCACAGTTGTTCACATATTGTCTTCCCATTAGACTATGAGCTTCTTGAGAGCACAGATTTTGTGTCTTTCTTTGTATCTTTATCAGATAGGTAAGTAAAACAAGTAAAAATAATGCTCAATGACAGGATGTATCTTTGTATTCTTTGTATTGTGCTTAGTATAATACCTAACACATAGTAGGTGCTTAATAAGTGATTGTTGACTGACTGACACATTATACATACTAGGCAGACCTCCCAAGCCATAAAGGCTTTGGATATGGGCATAGAAACAGACAGTGTATCTGTCATTTGAGGACTAACTTGAAAAAAGAATAGAGAGGCCTATTATGAGAAAGCTAACGGTATTATATGAGGTGGGAAAAGTAAAACCACTTAGGGAAACTAATAAGATGAAGGGTAATGATTTGCATCAGTATGGGATTATAAATGAGAATGAAATCATAGATTTTGTAAGTACTAAAGCCGTTGCTCCGACATCATTTCTAACACCTAGAAGTCTAACCGTGAAAGCAAGACTGTCAATTTCAGGATCCAGTCAATTTTTGATTCAGAGTATATATTCTCTGAAAGTGTATCTATATATCTATCTATGTGTGTATATACATATATATATATGTGTGTGTGTGTGTGTATAGATATCTTTATTTTCATGTGCATTGCAACTTCCTAGACTTTGCTTAAACAAAAACACATTTATAAGATTTCTTGAGCTTGTTTGTCTCTTTTATAGTATTCCATGTCAGTCAGTAGAAGGACTACATAAAATGAGGCTTGGGGATTCAAGATAAATGGCAAAAAAAAAGAGTTGATTCTTTTACAAGTCTTTCTCTTCCCACCATTTATTCCCTGTCACTTAAGGCTAGCTCTGTTCCTCTGATGATTATCTCCAATTTATCTCGTTTTACTTATTATATTGCATTTGTACATAGTTATTTGCAAGTTGTCTTCACTCTTGGTAGTGAACTCCTTGAAAGCACACTGTTTTAAATATTTTCTTTAATTTTCTTTAATTGCTCAGTATTTGGTACAAGGTCTAGTACATAGTATGTCTGGAAAAATGCTTATGCTTATGCTTTTGTTAATATCATCAGAATTCTGGGAAAATATTTAAACAAATTTTGCAAGAATCAGAGGGTAGAAAAAGTTTGCCCAAAGGTCAAATAAAATCATCAGAAAATGAAATGAAAATATCTAATGTCAATGGATTCATCTGTAGAAAAAGGGATTAAGTTAATCAATACTGTGAACCTCAGAATTTATTAGTATTTTACTATCATCAAGCAAACCCTTCATTTTAATACTTTGTTTCCTTGTATAAACAGATACCTATACAACCTTAGATATAGTTAGAAAGGCTGGCTTCTTTAGCTGCAGATCAAAAGTACTGAGAGTTCCTATCATCTGGATTGATATTGTTCCCTGAATTTTTGGTCTTCTAGTCAAATACCATTTTTATGATATAAATGATAATGATAACCAAGATGATGATGATGACAGCTGGCATTTACATAATCTCCTTTAAGATTTGAAAAGGACTTTACAAATAATATCAAATAACAAATAATTTTATCCTGCAACATCCTTGGAAGATAGATGACATCATCATTTGTATTTAACAGATGAAGAAACTGAGAAAGATAAGTGATTAAGCTCAGGATCACACAGTCTGAGGCCAGATTTGAATTGAAATCTTACTGACTCCAGGTTCAATACTCTACCCACTATGCTACCTAGTTGAGATCAGTTTTGAATTATAGATGAAAGCTGGAGTGGGTTTAGGAGAATCCTAGGCCTATTCATTTTCTCTTTTAACCTTCCAATCAAACTGTCTATTGCTGTGTGGTTGAAGACTTGCTTGTGTACACTATGAGGATTGTGTGGGTTCCATCAGATATATATCACAGTGCTATATTTTGTTGAAATGTGGGTGGACTTCTCCAGGTGGCCACAGATATGTCGGAAAGGTGCCAGCAAGTAAAAATAATACTCAATGAGAGGATGGGGTTCAACTACAAAATCATTTCTCTGAGACCTCAAGCAAAGTCTCACATTGGTTTGTATTTATACTTCTATATGTGAACAGCTGTTAAGGGAGACGGAACACATTCATGCATTATTTTTCAAACCTTTTTCTAAAGATAACTGCCACAAATATATGGTAAGTTTTATGTACCAGCATGCATATGCACATATTTAGATAGAGAGAAAGCAAAAGGGAGAGAAATTCAGAGATTTCTGAGTTGAGACAATATAAAAAAATCAAATCTCAGAATTAAAATGAATCTCTGTAACTATCTTGTACCTGAGAATTCTCTCTATAGAATCTTTTAGCATAAAGTTAGGCAGAGGTCATGAGAGACTGATCAATGAAAGCCTAGTCCTTAAGAGCATGCAATCTCTCCTGTGATTATTGATAAACCTCCTTCTGAGAATTTAAAATGGATTGCCCTGTTTTTCCCTACCTATGATTGTATCCTATTCACTGAGTGTCTATGATGGGGCTTTTGATCTGTGGTTGAACTATAACTTCAAAGGGTTCCAACAATTTGACCTCAATTTCTTTTCCAGGCTGCATCTGAGTGAGAAGACAAACTACTAAGGATCTCCAGCTGGGAAAAAGACTTCAGACCACCTGGAACTACTATGAAGTCAACAGCATCCTAAGCAATTATGTATATAGGATTAGGACACTCCTATTTGGATCTTCTTTCCTTTGGTAATCCTTACTCAAGGGATTGGTAATCCATACAAGAATATTTCAAGAGATGAATTAGTTGATATGTTAACCAGATCTGCAGAAACAAATTACTTAATCCAGACCAGAGACATCCAAGAGTCCATGCTCTTCAAGGAAGGGAGCAATTCCTTCTTCGGTTATGCCACATTTCAAAGTGAACTTGGTGGAGTGAATGCTTAGTAACTACTGCTTTAGGTTTGAACCCACTCTTCCCAGGGACCAAAGTAATAGAGGAGGGACCCTGCCCCTATCATAGGAAATAGAACATCTATTCTATTTCTTCCTTTTATAATAAAAAAATTGAATTTGCTTAGAAGCATTCAAAATTCCAATTAAACAGCTGCAACATTTTTTGCCAGTGGAGTGATTAGTTAGTAGAATAACAATTATTTCATATGTTATAACAAAACAACTGGCAAGGAACTCCATCCCCACATATAACTAATTTGTGCTGTGCACCAAGAAGAACCTGCTTGAAATTTTGATGTCAATTTACAAACCCCATACTGTTTCAGTCAAGGTTAGTGGCTTTTGAGCATGCCACAAAAGGACAAGGCTAAGTAAAGACTTGACACATAAAAAGACAATACAGTTTAAAAATGTATATCTTAATCTTGTGCTTTATTTTTTTTCTTTAAAAGGACAGGACAAAAACAAAAAAAAAAGGTTCTTGAACCAACTTGTCATCATCATCTTCATCCTCATCATCTTGTTCACTCTCTTCATTTTTATGCTCCTCATCTTCATCCTCCTTTTTCTTGCTCTTCTCAGTTTTGACAATTCCTCCCCTTTTACCCATATCAGGTTTTGCTTTAATCTGGTATGCAGTGATATCTTTTTTTATATATTTTCTTTCAGTTTAGCTGTCTTCTTTTCATAAGGTTGCTAATTAATTACAGCAGTATTACTCCACATTTCTCCCAAGTTTGGGTCTTTTTTGACCATATCTCTAATAGAAAGATAAGGATGGACCTTTCTGATTGATGGATCATACTCGGAATAAAATAAGAAAAATACCAGAGGAGGCTTTTGAGTTCATTGAGATCCTTAAATTTCTTTGTTTTTTTGTTTCTCCTTTAGGTGGTATGTAGGTTTTCATTTCTCTTTCACAATGATCCCTATCAGTTTTTCCATGTTCTCAATTTGTTCTTTCTCTTTATCAGACATAATCTTATGCTTTTTTGAACACTTTTTAGAAAATTCTTAAAAGTTCATAGAAGCATCTGACTACTTCTTGTGTTCCTCTCATCAGATTTGCACAAAGAAGGCATATGAAGACATTTTTTCTCTGACTTTAAGCCACTGCTCATCTTTCTCACCAGAGCCACCAAGCTATAGTAAGAGCAGGAATGAGAATATGACCCTATTCCTGTGTGTGTGTGTGTTTGTGTGTGTGTGTCAGAGAGAGAGAGAGAGAGAGAGAGAGAGAGAGAGAGAGAGAGAGAGAGAGAGGAGAGAGAGAGAGAGAGAGAGAGAGGGGGGGAGAGGGAGAGAGAGGAAGAGGGGGAGGGAGAGGGAGAGGGTAAGAGAGTAGAAGACAGTAAATGTCCTTTTGTAAAAGTTCATTGATATTAATTGGTTAAATAGTAGTGAAGCACCAATTTCTGGGTTAATCCATGATATAGAGGAGATGTGAATCATAACTATGAGTTGATATTAGGCAACATACATTGGTGTAAGAATAAGGTGATACATTAGAAGAATCACATCCATTCACCACTCCTATTACTTCTCTATGATATCTCTAGCACCTGAAGAGGACATATGGATGGTTGCTTTCTAGAGATTCAAATTGCGAGTACAAATAGGAACTGGGATGAGAACCCCCAGAAATCTATAATCAACTACAAAAATTCTTGAACAGGGGTGAGAGAATCTTGGAAGGAAAAAAAATTCTCAGAAATATAAGTATTCAGTATTTATTAGTATTATACTTTCCACCTCCCAAATCTGATTTTGTCAGTCACTTAAACACAAATATATCAATTTTGGTAATGGTTGTGGTAACCATGAAAATGATTTTTTTTAAAACCTATGAAAAATAATCTAAAATTACATCTTATGTACTCTGAGAAACTAATAAAGCTAATCAAAAACTAATAAAAATAGAGTAAAAAGAACTCAGCAGGGGCGGCTAAGTGGCATAGTGGATAAAGCACCAGCCTTGGAGTCAGGAGTACCTGGGTTCAAATCCGATCTCAGACTCACTTAATAATTACCTAGCTGTGTGGCCTTGGGCAAGCTACTTAACCCCATTTGCCTTGCAAAAAAAACCTAACAAAAAAAAAAAGAACTCAGCAATCTAAATAAAAATCCGAAAGAAAAATAATGATGATGAATTAAATCTCAGGTAGTTTTTTTTAAATCATCTATTTAAAGGCAACATGGGTATTCCTAATTAGCTCTACACTCATTTGAAATGTTAAAATGTGAGTTGTTGAAATGAATACTCCAGGGAACTTAATTTGATGCTTGAAAAACAAAGGTCACTTCCCTCCTGCTTTGTTCATCACAGTCATTTAGATTTTTGGATTCAGCATCCTTGGCAATCTTAGAGTATTATGAAGCTGAATTAAATAGATGTCCTTCTGCCTAATCTTTACCTTGGCAGGGTCTCTGTTGGTAAATTAAATTACTTGGATAACAAGGAAATATCTGCATTTTAGAAGAAACTCAATGACCTTGAATGCAGTGAAAGTTTGATCAATTCATTTTCTCTTCAAAACACTCCTTAAATCTCATTTCTTTTAGAAAGTTTTCTATGCTTCAAAGGCAGATTAACCCAATTATTTCATTTGTTTCAGCATATCTTTGCCATTTAGTAATAAAGATGATTATGGCTATATTAATTCGCACTTACTTTAAGTTTTTAAAGTATTTGCTGATATGTCCTTGGAAGACATCCATCACAATCTATTAAATCTCATTGCCTAAAGAGCATGGCTTTTATATCTTTAGTATATCCCATGGTACCTTTATACCCCCTTTCAGAGGTGTCATGGAAATACTATGTGTAATGAAACAATTTTTATCTGCAAAAAAAAATTGTAAAATTCTGAAAACTGAAAAGTAGTACTAGATTTCAACAGGGATTCATATGAAATGCCTATAAAAAAGAAACACACACACACACACACACACACATACACACACACACACACACACACACACACACACACACACACACACACACTGTCCTTTGTATATAAAGATGGCAGCATGAGGTCTAAGCTGTTTTTTTCTAGTAGAGGTGACTTGTTTCATGAAGCACCACTGCTGTCTCACCAATCCATTTTCAATATAACAACTTTAGGATGACAGAACAGGAGGAAGGAAATTTGGAGATTATCTGCTGTTATTTTACAGAAGGGGAAGGTGAGAAACAGAGGTGCTTAAATCTAGCATCACTCAACTAACTAGTAGTGACTTTCCTAATCTACTAAACCATGGAGAATACTTGTCTTCCCTTTTACTATAAAAGAAATGTATGTTTCCAATTCACTTAATGATTTTGTCACAAGATTTATATATACAATTTAAATTGGGGGGGTGAGGAGTGAGCAATGACAAAATTCTATTTGATACAAATTAACACTATCACTTCTGTCTTGAGTTATTTTTTGTCCAGTCTGATTTTAGGAGAAATATTATGTCACAGTTTTGGAAGGGGATTTAATAGTTTTGAATAAAAACTACAAAAACTCACATTAATTGCATACATAAATACAGAATAAGTATTTAGTGCAATGACTTCTTTACTTCCTAGAGGAAAGTCAGGATGTTGACTGAATTATTCTCTGTATTAAGAAACTTTGACCAGCATAGCTATTGCCCCGCTTTTCTTCTGCACACTCATAGCCATTAGTACAATTTTACTAATAGTCTCCAGGTAAGAATCACAGGAGATAAAGGCAAATCAAGTAATAATATTTCAAAATTAGGCATATTTAGTTGTCTTTTCTTATGGATTCTGATTAGAGTCCTTTGAAGATATTAAAAATGCAATGAGCAACCCAGATGTTTGGGCAGGCACTGTCTAACAAGAAGTGATTGGATTTGCCATTGCAGTAGACATTTTACCTTCTGGATACTCCTCTGTGATTTATACAAACATATTTAAACTGAGACAGATTTGTTGAAGGATGGCATATTCACCTGTAAGAAGTTTGATAGTTGAAAACATCTACCAGGGATGGGATTCAAAAATTATTCATTTTGAGCTTTAAAAGACTATTAGTTTATGAGAAAAGGCTAAGGCCAGGGCTTTAATTTGCCATGCTTAAAGGATGAATTGTACTGTTATCTGAAATATCTAGGCAATTCAATTATATTTAGTCCTGTTCCTGCATCAAAATTCTCCTTTGCAATCCTCCAGCTTCATTTCAGTCAAATGTAAAGGAATAGATTGCATTGTCATAAATATCTTGGAAAAATCATTTGTCCATTTACCCTAATGAAGAGTCAGTCAACAAAAATTTTTTTATCAAGATAGTTTATAATAAATTTAGCTTAAATGCAACCAACTAGAGATACCTCCTAAAATTGGTATCACTCAACTTACATTAAAATCTAAAGTGCTAATTTGATGCTCTGTACCAGCAGAGGTCACATGTATACTTTTTTCCCCCCTGGCTGAATAGGAGAAATAGAATATTTGAGGCAGACAAAAGGACTAATATGTTTTAGTTTTGTTTCCAATTTTCTATTCCATTTCCATTCCATTCATTTTGCCAAATGGAGAAAAGTAAGATGTTCTGCTTTGATTTAATGTTGATCCAGTACTAATAAGTATAAATACTGCTATTCTAAAGCACTGGGGAAAACTAATTATCTTAAAGTGTAGCTGAAAGTGTATTGGATTTAGAATCAGCAGACCTGGATTCAAATGAAAGCACTGCTATCTGTTTAATCTATGAAATTTCACTTAACCTGTCAAGCCTGAATTTCCTCACCTCTAGATAGACATCTAATAAGGTCTCTTTCAACTCTAAATCTTTGGTCTTTCAAAATATATGTGCTTGTTTGTATGTATGCAACTTTAGTCTTCATTGGGGGGAGGGAAGGTGCACCAGAATATAAATTCCTTGGGAGCAAGAACTGCTTTAAATTTTGTCTGTCAGTGTCATGCACATAACAAATACCTAATAAATGCCTCTTGCTATTCCATTAAACTGTGTTAGGTATCTACAAGGTTCTCCACTAAAGTCCCACTTCACCATTTCATTTTGTGATGGAGTTGATCCTGGGTCCTTAAAGACAATGACAATATAACACAAGTTATGAGAGGTCCTTCAGAGCTAGAAAGTCTTCAAGGATAGATCTGGCAGGAAACTATCTCTGTCTGTGACTGCCTAGCCAATTGAAAGAAGGCTCATCAGGAAAGGAATTAATTTTTCTTTTCTTGGCCACAGCAGTTACCCAAATCCATCTACTGAGATATTTTGGGTTTTTACACTGCAAAGAGGCATGTGCCCACAGAAAATCACATTTCAAATTATAAAGTAAATAAGTAGCAAAGATAAATCATTTTGTGGGGAAAAATATGTGTTCCATTCCTTTCTCTGACTGTAGAGTAAATAAATATATAATATAAATATATATTATCTGGGATAAAGATACAGAGTTCACCCTGGAGCAGTATTTTAAAAGATAATTTTTGTAACTTTGGTTATATATCAATCCCCTCTCCAATCATCCCTTATGTTACAAATAATGAAAAAAGAAAATTCAGCAAAACTAAACAAGATATCAAGAAAGTATATTATTTTATACAATATGACATACCAATAGTTTCCCACCACTGCAATAAAAAGCAAGTAGCTATGTCTTCTTTATCTCTTCTTTGGCATCAAGCTTGCTTATTATAATTTTAGGGAATTCAGTTTCAATTGTTTTGCTGCTGTTTTCATTTACCCTATTGTTGTCACTGTGTATATTATTTTCATTATTCTTATTTCATTTAGTATAAAGTCAAAAAAAGAAAAAGGTCAAATCACCTGTCCTGGATCACTGCCTTATCATGGCAAAGGGGCTTGAATAGCTTAATAAAACTATAAACTGTGGCATTCAGGGTTACCCAAGATGGATGGGTCATAGTGGAGAGGTCTAAAAAAAAAGGTGATCTACTGGAAAAGGAAATGGCGAACCATTGCACTATCTTTGTCAAGAAAACAACATGGAGAGATTAAAATAATATAACTGGTTGTTGTTTCTTGTTCATTCTTGAAGAGCATGACATTAGGTGTTGCCATGACAAGCACATGAATTAGATTTGAGTGAGGGGTGCAGCCTTAAGTCACCATCCTCACTTTCTCCTCCAGAGCCATCTGGGTCCAGGGACCAGGTGTGAATCAGGATGACTGGAGATGAACCTGGATACAAGGCAATCAGTGTTCAATGACTTGCCCAAGGTCACACACCTAATAAGTGGCAAGTGTCTGAGGCTGGATTTGAACTCCTATCCTCCTGACTCCCAGGTCAGTGCTCTATCCACTGCACCACCTAGCATTGGACCCAGATGGCCCTGCAGGAGAAAGTGAGACTGGTGAAATAGTTCAGCACCCTCTCACTCAAATCCAATTCAAAATGATCAAAGATATGAAAATGGAAGACGAGTTGTTCAAGCTAGAAGGTGTTGAACATGTTACTGGGGAAGAGTGGGGGACAAATACAAATAGAACCAATACTAATGAAGTGACTGCTTCAAAACTGAAAAGAAACTAATGCAAATGTGTTAGGTAACAAAAGAATAATCCAATGTTTTAAAGATCAATGTTGCATAATATCTTTAAAGATTCAATTAAAAAGTTCTTTAAAGACAGTAAAGACCTTGTAAGAACTTAATAGTCCTTTGTTCAGGGGTAATGACTGGACCAAACCAATAAGATAAAAATGATAATACTACTGAAATTGATTTATAGGTTCAATGCTATACCAATCACACTATCAAATGAATAATTTTACTAAACCACAAAATAATTAATAAGAAAATTCATTTGGAAGGAAAAATGTTGAGAGGAAAAAAATGAAAAAATAAGAATGAAGACCTCAGACTATATTATAAACAGTAATAATCAAAATTGGTTGTCAATGGTTTAAAAACAGAAAAGTAGATCAATGAAAAAAAGGCTAGACATGAAAGAATAATATTGAATTCAGTAACTTAGGGTTCAATTAAAAATCATACATAAATTACCTAGAAATTGAAAAGCTGAAAATCAACTGACAAAAATTAAGGTTAAACAAACATCTTACACAATATATGTAAATGTAAAATAGCTGTGTAACCTGAATATTAAAGAACAAACCATTTTAAACATTATGGTTAGAGATTCAATTCTTTTTTTTAGTTTTTGCATGGCAATGGGGTTAAGTGGCTTGCCTAAGGCCACACAGTTGGGAAATTATTAAGTGTCTGAGGCTGGATTTGAACTCAGGTACTCCTGACCCCAGGGCCAGTACTCTATCCACTGCGCCACCTACTGCGCCACCTAGCTGTCCCCAGAGATTCAATTCTTAAGTAATGTGAATTACATGGAATTGAAACTAAAACAAGAAAAGATAACATCTCTATATAAAATATCTCTGCTACAGATCTGATATAAAGTTACATAATCAGCTAACAGATATATATATATATATAATATACATATATATATAAAACCAAAAGTCATTTCCCAATTGATGTGTTCAAAAAAATAAAACATTCTCAAAAAATTGAAGAAAATTATCACCAATAAAGTTTTAATCAAATCATGAATAATAAGGTAAATAAAAATCAATATCATCCTGATATTTCACCTCACCCTGAGCAAATTGGCAAAACTGATAAATGACAGAAAAGTTAATTTTTAACTAATATTTTATTTTTTCCAACTACATGTAAAAACATCTTAAAATTCATTTTTTACAAAAATTGAGTTCCATATTTTTCCTTCCTCCCTCCCTCAACTCCCTCCTCCCTGAGAGTAAGCATTTTATATAGGTTATTTATGTGAAATAATATAAAACATATTATCATATTAATCATGTTGTTAAAAAAGAAACAAACTCTAAGGGAAAAAATGAAAAAAAATTAAAGTAAAACAGTATATTTTGATTAGTTTTCAGATTCCATTAATTCTTTCTCTGGATATGAACAGCATTTTTCTAATCAGTCCTTTGGAACTTTCTTAGATCTTTATATTGCTGAAAATAGCTAAATCATTCTTAGTTGATCAGCGTGCAATATTGCTGTTACTATGTACAAAGTTCTCTTCATTCTGATCGCTTCACTTTGCATCAGTTCATGTAAGTCTTTCCAGATTGTGAAAAATCAATGTTAAAGGAATGGTGGAAAGATAGGTACACTGATGTATTGCTATTGAAGTTGTAAACTGGTCTGGTCTTTCAAGAAAGAAATTTGCAATTACGCTAAGAAAGAGATTAAAATGTTCATGACAGGCATATACTCCAAGAAGGCTGATGTTTAAAAAATAAAGGTCCTATATACACCAAAAACATTTATAGTGGCACTTTTTGTAGTAGCAAAGAACTTGGAAAAACAAAGTGAATGTCTTTCAACTAGGGAATTACTAAACAAATTGTGCTACATGAATGTCATGAAATATTTCTGTGATATTCAAAAAATAATGGAAGAGCATATGAACTAATGCACAGTTAAGTAAGCAGAACCATGAAAACAACATACTAAATGTAAATGTGATATAAACAGAAAGAACTGTAAAACAATTGAAACTTAATGATAAAAAATTTATTATTTAGTCATTTTCAATACATCATGATCCCTTTTGGGGTTCTGTTGACAAAGATACTATAATAGTCTGCCATTTCTTTCTACCACTCATTTTACAGATGAAGAAACTGAAGCAAACAAGATAAAGTGGCTTGTCTAGGACAAAAAAAGGCTAATAAGTCAGATTTCAACTGTTGAAGATGAATTTTCCTGCATTTTCTCCACTGTGCTCCCTAGCTACCTGTAGAGCAATTATAATGATAACTGACCCCCCCCCCAAAAAAAAAACCTTAATCTGGCTCCAACCCATGTTTTCAATCAGATTTCACATCACTTCCCCACAATTACTACATTCCAGCCAAACTGGCCTATTTGTTTTAAAACTTCACTCAACTCTTCCCTTGCCTTGTACTTTGTATAGCCTGGTGCCTCTGCCCTTTTCTCTTCTGCCTCCTATAATTCCTAGATTTCCTTGAAGGCTTCAATCATATACTGTTTTTTACAGCAGACCTTTCTTGTCTTCCCAAGAAGCTAAAATGCCCCCCTCAACATTCCATTAAAATTACTTTTTATTTAATTTAAAATAGATTTTATCTTTGTTTTTCTTACATGCATTATTGCTCCTGAGTAGGAACAACACAATATCAATGTATTTGTGAATTATTCTCCTAAATTTTTATAAAAATGTGAACAAAGACACATGAATTGATAGATATTGCCATTCTCTTAAGGTCAGCTTTTTTCAGGTAATTAAATAGACCTCTGCCTCTTTCACTTAATTCCTTAATGACCTATTTCTAGCATAGTTCTTTTCAGACTATACTTGGTCTGGTCCAGCTGCTCTTCTTATTTTTCTTTCTTTAGAGCAATGTGAAAAGAAATATTTTGTAGAAATCTTGACAATTTTTTTTCAATTTTTCATCTGTTAGCTGAAACTTGAATATAAAACCTGGATCTTTTCAGGAATTAAACCCTTCCAAAACTGTTTCCATGACTGTTTTTATTTCTTCAAATTGGCAAATTTAGACTACAGGTCACAGTACATTATGACCAGCTAGCTAAATCTGACCATGACTTCTTTTTGTACAACTCTCAAACTAAGAATATTTTTTTCTTTTTTTTAATAAAAGTTTATCATATTTTAAGTGTAAAAACCAATTGAGTTTATCCTTTGCACCATAGTTTATTGATCCATATTGTTATGAGCTAAACTGGACTTAAAACTCAAAGTGAAAAGAATTGCAGTGTAAAACACCCATTGGTGTTCTACCAGTGATAGACATCAGAAATTTTTTCTAAACTGATCAATGCTGAGAAAAGACATGATGTATCTAAGACTTTAAACACACACAAAAAAACAGCAGTCTCTATCTATCCATTAACTTAATGGATTACATTGAAGGATAGAACACTCCTCTCAGGAGACGAGGATAAATGACAATGAGGTCATTCAGTAAGACATTTAACATTTAGGCTCTTGGCTCTGGTTTTCCTATCCCATTTTTTCTGTGACCTGTAAAATATTATGCTTTGTGATATAAAATATCAGAGAGATAAAGAAAAATGTGTCCTGCTCACAGATATAGCATAACTATTTTGAACCACAGACTGTAAATTATGTAGCCCAGTAGTTCTCAAAACATTTTTTGGTCTCAGAACTCTTTTTCATGTTAAAAATTACAAAGACCCCAAAAGGCTTTTGTTGGTTACATCAGAAAAAAGTATTCCTCCTACTCTTATTTTTAAATGTAAAAAAATAAAAGTAATGATGAAAATGTCTATGAAATAAACTATTAGAAAGACTAAAATATAATAGATGGAGAGTTCAAGTACCCCTTTCATTTCCCTCCCAAACTTGTTCTTGACTTTTTAAACTTCAAAACTATGCCTCTACTATTATTTTATCCTGGAACTTCCCTCACATTCTATAGCCTCTTTATCCTTGAACTGTCTGCCATTCCTATGGCCCACATACCCTATAATGCCCCTCTCCCACTATAAATTTCCACTCCCTTTCTCCCAATTAATTAGGTTAGTCCTGGAACCACAATTTCATGGGGACAGCTCAACCTGCCTTCATACCCATCCTGACCCTGTCTTGATTTTTCTGGATCCCTGCTCCCAAGCTGACTACCTTCATGAACTCCCTGAATCTCATTTTGTATGCTGTCTTCCACCATTAGTTTTTAAGCTCTCTCTAGAGGGCAAGGACCGGTTTTCTTTTTACTTATATTTATATCTCCAGTTTTCAGTACAGTGTCTAGCACATAGCAATTGTTTAGGATAGATACATGTTTTGTTCCCTTCTTCTCTGCTTCCACAGTACTTCAAAAACAAAAGGAGGAATACTTGTAGCCTGTGAACAAGAATTACACAGCATCAGAATGAATAGAGATTAGGTAAAAGAATGAAAAATGACCCAAATCACTGGAAGGAGTACCCTCAGTAATTAAATCACAGCTGCATCAAATATTCAAATAAGTCTAAGATATTTAACCTCTTGATTAGCTTATATTTTATATTGATTCATTTCTAGAAAAATAGATAACAGCACCTTAACTGTCTTTATTCAGAGAGTTCATGGAGGAGATGAATGCAGAGGTTTCAGATCCTTTTTTAAGCTTTCCAAGCAAATTGTGTTTTTTTTAGTATTTTATTGCTACTTTGCAATACACTTATAAATGACTACCAATTCCCCAAAAGAATTGAATCCTCTCTTTTATTAAAAAATGTAGAGTTAAACAATACTAGTCAAAATATTGGCCAGATAAAAGTACATTTTGTACCAATCATCAGCTGAGAGGAGAAGTTTGATTCAATGTCAATCCACAAAAGTCAATATTTGTTAGGTTGTGATGTGGTGTCATCAGTATTCTGATGTCTCCAATGTTGTTTTCCTTTTTCAGTAAGTTGTTTTCTTGGTCCTAATTATTTTTCTCTGAATTAATTCATATGAATCTTCCTGAATTTCTCTGAAATCTTCTGATTCATTTTTTTTAAAGCAGAGATATGCATAGATGTTCATATGCCACTTTAGTCTGCCAATCCTTAAGCAATAAACATTTACATTATTTTCAAGTTTTTGCTACCATGAAAAATTGCTATTGTAAATATATCTGAATATCTTTCTCTTTGTCTGATTGCATTTAAAATACATATGGAACAAGAATCTGGACAAAATAATGGTATGCTAAAAATTTTTTTGTTATTATCAAAGTGCCACAAATGCTAATGCATTCTCTCCCTCTGTCTCTATCTCTCTGTCTGTCTATTTCTCCCTCTCGCTGTCTCTGTCTCTCTTACACACACACACACACACACACACACACACACACACACACACACACTTAATTAACATATAGAATAACAGGTCAAAAATCTAACTCCAACTTTCAAAATCAAATCTCTTGACATTAGTAAAATTCCATAAAGGAATAAAAGCTTTTGGAAAATTACTGACAAATTCTCCATTGTTTCCTGAACAAAGCCTTGAGTAAGACAGACAGGAAACTATAGTACAATGGTTTTATTAGAGGGGCAGACACAGCACAGAACTCCCCTCACCCCCACCCAATCCTCCAAGTCATTCAGAGGTGAATAAAGCCTTTCTGGAGCATTAATCACAGCTATGCATCCCAAAAACTCTGTTCTTTCAATACAGTCCTTCCAGTCAAAGCCAAACCAAGCCAGCCTGCCTAATGATTGCAAAATTCTGCAGAGTTTTTACAAAAGCGGGGCCATTCACTTCCCATTTGTCAAGGTCACATGTCAACACAAAGCCTAATACTGAAAGTAGGTCACAACTTTTTTCCTAGGAGAAGTGGCAGAAGTCTGTGCTGCCGGCTGGGCCAAAGGGATGTGCAGGTGAACCTTTTGATCCAGGGCTCAGTTATTCTCTCAGTCAAAATCAGTGGTACCCAAACATTTTCTCTACAACTGCTTTTTGGCCCTCAAGTCTAGAAGACATGCTAAGGATGGTCAGTAAATATTCTGTTGTAAATGACTCCTTATTATAAAAACGTAGCCTGGTGTGATTGAATTAACATTTATTAACTTTTCTACAGAAAAGGGCTATCTCCCTTAGCAGGGGGCGAAAGAGTCAAATTGTGACAATGTCCAGTCTTATATACAATTTGAAAGTCTTCCTCTTCCCCTTGCAGCCAGTCACTGGTCTCAATCGTCAGGTGTACAATCTAATCAATATATCCACCCCATACCACTTTCTAATATGTTTTCCATTCCCTGGCCATACAATGCAAATTAAACGGATGAGCCTCAATTGTCACAGGTGGAGTGTATAGTAATATGTATGAACCACATTAAGCAAGCTTTCTTGCAGAGGTCAGGGACCCTAGGTCAACCAGGTCTAGTTTGAACAGGCCTACTCTAATCTCAGGTCTGATCAGGTTGGAAGACATTTCCCCACTGGGTGATCAATGGAGTCAATTCTTTTATGTCCCCTTTTGTCTTCTCTAACATAACTGTACAATAGCTACAGCCAGAATCTAGTCTTTGTATGTATATCTTTGTAATGTATATCTTAGACCATGGAAACCCAAAACTCAAACATTTCTCATAATTCTTTAGTGCTTTTAAAATATTTTTAATATTTAAATATTCTTAATATTCATTATTTCCTAACATGTCATCTTTCTCATGTCTTCCTTCTTTATGCCTAAATCTGCAAAACCCTCTCAAATAAACTTTTTCATATTGTTTCACAATCAATTTTTATCTATGAAATATTTTGCAAGATAATGAATTTGGGTTGTTGTGTGATTTATATTATATATATATATATGCACATATATTATATATATACACATACATACAGAGAGAGAGATACTGAACTTGGGTTCTTCTGTTTAAAATATATATGTATACATATATATATATATATAGTCAGTCTTTAAGGTAATGATGAATTTATTCAGTCATTCAACAAACATTTCAAAGTACCTATTGCATACAAATTTGATAGAGTGATAGTGTTGGGCCTGAAGTCAGGAAGACTTTTCATGGAGGTAGCATAGAGATCAAATGATTTATCCAGATTTCTGTAAATATTGGCAAAGAAGAATTTGAACCTGGGTCTTCTTGATTCCTTCAAGCCCTAATTAGCTGTGTGATTCTGGACACAACACTTAAACTTGTTTTGTCTCAGTTTCTCATCTGTAAAATGAGCAAACCACTCTAGTATCTATGCCAAGGAAATCCCAAATCGGGGACACAGAAAGTCAGATATGACTGAAATAAATCATTTAATGCAAGGAAAGAGGGACAACTGACATAGATTATTGCCTCAAGAAATTTTAAACTCTAATTAGAGGAAAGGGCACTTTAACAAATAGCTATTATTCAGAGGATAAACGTAAAACAGATATCCAGGAAAGGAGATAGGAAGATTGAAGAAGAGGAAATAATTTTCACCTAAATGGGACTAATGGTCAAGTAATGGAAATCATCACAGAGGAGAAAGTCATATCTGAACAGGTTTCAGAGAAAGGGAAGGTTGAAGAAGGGGTTATTTCAGGTCTAACAAAGGTAGGGAAATGAGAGGTCAGGGAGAGAATGAGTCACCCAGTAAGAGAAAATAATATCTATAACAATTTGAGTAAATTAACTGTAAAAGAAACAAAGAAGGGAAACAGAAAGACCCCCAGACAGAGAAGTAATAAGTCCAGTAAAGAGCTTGTCCAAGTCCCTTAGACTCACAACAGATGTTGGATACAAATACTATTATGCATTGTATGACAGAGAAAGAGGAAAGGGGTTGGGGGTGGGGAGGGCATTTGTTATCACTACTTAAACATCTTTTGCATAGTGTGGGAAGATGAAGAGGCACTGCTCATTTGTTTATTTTTAGCTGGTACTTGAGCTCCTGTATCTGGGGAGGAAAAGAGAAAGAGCAAAAGAAGATAGAAGAAGAAACTATATCCTTCCTTCCCAGTGGAGATAACACCCTTACCATTGGCAAAGCCAAGGTTGTATTTTGGAGCTCTGTGGGATCTTTCTTCTTTTTCAACTGATTGTATAAAATATTTTGTTATTTATTTGTCCACAGATTCATAGATATATTCTAAAATCAAAATATCTTGTGGAGATTTACTCATATACACAGATATTACTAAATCAGATATTTACAACTTGGGGCTTCAAATTACTTATTATATATGTATCATATATCTTATATATGAATTATAAACATATTTGTATACATGTATAATTTGAAAAGTTTTTTCATTGTGGGGAACTCAACTATATAGATAGATAGATATAGATATAGATATAGATATAGATATAGATATATAGCTATAGATATAGATATAGATATAGATATAGATATAGATATATATGCAACATAGAGATTTAAGTGATTTATCCAGAGTGATATAAAATACTGTCAAAGAAGAATTTTAACCTAGGTCTACTTGACCCCCCCCAAGCAAGAACTCCATCCACCATGCAATACTACCTCTATAGATCCAGCCAGATAAATCAAGTTATCTAGATAATGCACTTATTTTTTTGCAGGTGTAAAAGAAAATAGAGATTTATTAAAATAAGTTACAACACAAAAGAAAGTAATAGGAAAGTTAAATAGAGATTAAGGAAAAGTCATATGGATTGCTAATTAATCTTGGCAGGTCAGCTGCTAGGCTCAGGAGAAGGAGAGAGAGAGAGAGAGAGAGAGAGAGTCTCAGAGAAGGAGAGGAAAGGGGGCAAGGCAGCCTTGGGGCTTGGTTTAACCAAATCACATGGTAAGAAATGGGGTTAAGTGGCTTGCCCAAGGCCACACAGCTAGGTAATTATTAAGTGTCTGAGATTGGATTTGAACCCAGGTACTCCTGACTCCAGGGCCGGTGCTTTATCCACTGCGCCACCTAGCTGCCCCGATAATGCACTTATTAAGGACTTTTTGAACAATGTATATACTATGCTAGAGGGCAACCTGGGAGTGCTATAGAGTATCTTATTTGCCTCAGTTTCCTCATCTGTAAAATGATCAGGTGGAAGAAATAACAAATCACTCTGGTATCTTTGCCAAGAAAACCCTACATGGCATCGCAGAGAGTTGTAGAAGAGTACAATGGCTTAAGCAATGATGCTATGCTAGATAGAGGGGATATTAAAAAAAAAAGACAAAAGCATAGTCCCTGCCTTCAAGAAGCATACATTCTATCAGGAAAAAATAGAGACTGTACATACACACACACACACACACACACACACACACACACACACACACACAGAAACATACATATACACAATGATCATAAGAAAACTATTATCTGATAATACCATATTGCTGTAACTCTGTGAAACAGAACATCTGAGACTGAAATTCAGAAATGAAACCAAAATAGTAGAGTTGCAAGAAGAAGTACATCCAACATTCCCCAAAGATCACAAAGATCAAGAAAATGTACCAGATAAGAGTTCTGACAGGGAAATATAAGAAAAAAAATCACTGTCACATTTCCAACTCAGTTCAGCAGAGGGAAACGGATTGAAAACGGACACTGGTGATGTGGTCAGACCAGGAATGTGCCATGCAGAGCATTCCAGTAGAATGGAAATTAGAGAGTCCTGAGGCTGTGCACCATACACATGAAGTGAGGAGGGAGGGGGAAGAGAAACATATTCCTTTTGTAGATTTTGGAAATAATTGCACCTGTCAGCTGTGTCATTCACTATCCAGTTCCAGTTCAATATAGGACTGACTAAGGAGGACATCTGTGCCAATGGTTGACATTCAAGGTTGAGAAGCTATCAGAGTCAGTATATGAGATAAGAAACATATTCAGAAGGAAAGAGTAGGTTGTGTTGCTCTAAGCACAGTGCAGAGTTCTTGGATCCAGCCTACAATCCAAGTCTACCAAAACAAAATAACCTAGGCAAGAACCTCAACTTAAAGGAGAACCAGTAGTTACCTCACTTTGAATCTACAAAACTTTCTAACTGACTGATATTGGTCCAGACAAGCAACAGTATAATGAAACATCTAATTAAACTTACATTGGCAGGTCTGTTGTAAAGACTCAATCCTGGGTCAGGATTTGATAGAGTTCAAATCAGCAAGGCGGTAATCAGACTTTACCCTGAATCAGAATATTGGGAGTACTGAAACTTTGCAGAACTCCCAACTTGAGCTTTCTTAAGATCCTAGAATAACACAAAACCCAATAACCCAAGACAAGAAAAACCCAAGAGGACAAAATTTCAAAATTTCTTTCCCAAAGAACACAGAACCTGCCCCCAACATAAAGTCTTAAAAAATCAGTTAGAAAAATGTGCAGAAATAAAAGAATCCTATGGAAAAGAATTATTAAGGTGACAAGGATTCTCAAGACAGAAACCTAGATTTAAAAAAGACTCTAATTATATTTAAAAGTAAAACTTCAAAAACAAAACAAAATAAAACAAAAAAGCAACCTTAGCTTGGGCACAAATCCAATGGAAATTCACAGAGGAGATGAAGCTAGGGTTTATTGAAAAGAAAAGTGAAAGTTAATTTAAAATCCAAATAAGGAACCAAGAAATACTGTGTTGATTAGATCAATGGAGGGGGGGATAAATTTATGACCAAAGAAGATTTAGAGTACAATATAAAATTATTAAATTTAAAAGTTCTTACACTAATAAAATCAATGCTGTCAAAATTAGAAGGAAAGCAGAAAGCTGGGAAAAAAAACTTCAGAACTAGGAGTTCTGGTAAAGGTCTCATTTCTAAAATATGTAGAGAATTGCATCAGATTTATAACGTTACAAGTCATTCTCCAACTGATAAGTGATCAAAGGATATGAGTAGACAGTTTTCAAATGAAGAAAGTAAAGCTTTATATAATTATATGAAAAATGCTTCAAATCATTATTGATTAGAGAAATGCAAACTGAAACAACAATGAGGTATCAGCTCATACCTATCAGTTTGGTCAAGATGAGAAAAAGGGAAGATGATCAATGTTGGAGAGATTATGGGAGGATTGGGACATTGATGCATTGCTGGTAGAGTTGTGAATGGATCCAACCATTCTGGAGAGTAATATGGAACTATGCCCAAAGAGCAATAAAACTGTTCATAGCCTTTGACCCAACAATTCTAACTTCAGAAGAAATCATTAAAAAATGGGAAAAGTCCTTTATATTCCAAAATATTCATAGCAGCTTTTTAAAATTTTTTATTAAAGATTTTATTTATTTTGAGTTTTACAATTTTTCCCTAATCTTACTTCCCTCCCCCACCCCCCCACAGAAAGCAATTTGTCAGTCTTTACCTTGTTTCCATGTTGTACATTGATCCAAATTGAGTATGATGAGAGAGAAATCATATCCTTAAGGAAGAAACATAAAGTATAAGAGATAACAAGATCAGACAATAAGATGTCAGGTTTTTTTCCCAAATTAAAGGAATTAGTCCTTGGTCTTTGTTCAAACTTCATGGTTCTTTATCTGGATACAGATGGTCTTCTCCATTGCAGACAGTCCAAAATTGTCCCTGATTGTCACACTGATGGAATGAGCGAGTCCATCAAGGTTGATCATCGCCCCCATGTTGCTGTTAGGATGCATAGTGTTTTTCTGGTTCTGTTCATGTCACTCAGCATAAGTTCATGCAAATCCCTTCAGGTTTCCCTGAATTCCCATTCCTCCTGGTTAATACTAGAGCAATAATGTTCAAAGTGCTTTTTTTTTGGCAAGGCAATCGAGTTAAGTGATTTGTCCAAAGCCACACAGTTAGGTAATTATTAAGTGTCTGAGGCTAGATTTGAACTCAGGTACTCCTGACCCCAGGGCCAGTGTTCTATCCACTGCGTCACCTAGCTGCCCCCATAACAGCTCTTTTTGTAGTGGCAAAGAATTAGAAATTGAGGGCATGCCCATCAATTGTAGAATGATTAAACAAGTTACAGTACATGAATACTATGGAATATTATTATTCCATAAGAAATCCTAAATTGTTGGACTCCAGAGAAGCATGGGATAACTTACAGGATCTGATGCTGAGTAAAGGGAGAACCAAGAGAACAATATACACATTAACAACAACATTGTGAGTTGATCAACCCTGATGGATGCAGCTCCTCTCAGTGGTTCAGAGAGCTAGTACAAGAGTATTTGACCAGCTATGGATAATATTATCCCCATCCACAGGAAGAAAAGCAAAACAAAACAAAAAGAAAAGCAACCCCTCAGAAGCTGATGAACATTTTAGAAAAATTGTCTCTTATGTATCTCTTTCCCTTAATCATAATTCCTCATAGCAAAAATGACTAATATATAAACAAGTTTATCAAAAATAT